>NW_027315768.1:12675242-12677742 GCF_026437365.1 Eucyclogobius newberryi | reverse complement strand
TGGATTTCATTCTTTAGACTTCATTCTTTAGAGTTCATTCGTTAGACTTCATTATTTAGAATTCATTCTTTAGACTTATTCTTTAGACTTCATTCTTTAGACTTCATTATTTAGAATTCATTATTTAGACTTATTCTTTAGACTTCACTCTTTAGACTTCACTCTTTAGACTTCATTCTTTAGAATTCATTCTTTTGACTTCACTCTTTAGACTTCATTCGTTAGACTTCACTCTTTAGACTTCACTCTTTAGACTTCACTCTTAAAAAGCACTGGAAGTCAAGGCACTGGAAGAAGAACTTTTAGGACTACGACAAAGTCTGAGGAATAAAGTCTGGCGGTAATGCAACACTCGGATGTCAACCGCCATAAAACAACAACAACAACAACAACAACAACAACAACAACAACAACAACTCTTTAGACTTCACTCCTTAGACTTCATTATTTAGACTTCACTCTTTAGACGTCACTCTTTAGACTTCACTCCTTAGACTTCATTATTTAGACTTCATTCTTTAGACTTCACTCTTTAGACTTCATTATTTAGACTTCATTATTTAGACTTCATTCTTTAGACTTCACTCTTTAGACTTCACTCTTCAGACTTCACTCTTTAGACTTCATTATTTAGACTTCACTCTTTAGACTTCACTCTTTAGACTTCATTCTTTAGACTTCACTCTTTAGACTTCACTCTTTAGACTTCATTATTTAGACTTCACTCTTTAGACGTCACTCTTTAGACTTCACTCTTTAGACTTCACTCCTTAGACTTCATTATTTAGACTTCACTCTTTAGACTTCACTCTTTAGACTTCACTCTTTAGACTTCATTATTTAGACTTCACTCTTTAGACTTCACTCTTTAGACTTCACTCTTCAGACTTCACTCCTTAGACTTCATTATTTAGACTTCACTCTTTAGACTTCACTCTTTAGACTTCACTCTTTAGACTTCATTATTTAGACTTCACTCTTTAGACTTCATTATTTAGACTTCACTCTTCAGACTTCACTCTTTAGACTTCATTATTTAGACTTCATTCTTTAGACTTCACTCTTTAGACTTCACTCTTCAGACTTCACTCTTTAGACTTCATTATTTAGACTTCATTCTTTAGACTTCACTCTTTAGACTTCACTCTTCAGACTTCACTCTTTAGACTTCATTATTTAGACTTCATTCTTTAGACTTCACTCTTTAGACTTCACTCTTTAGACTTCATTACTTCTTTCCCCCAGACAAGGCCAACACACACTGAATAACACATTGTCAGAACTGCTTATGACGATAAGGATTCAGGATTATGATTTCATGAAGCTGTAAATGAAGGAAAGCGATGTAAAGATGTCACAGTCGTTAGGTCATGATCGGCTGATATTGTGACATCCTCATAGTGACAAATCCTGCACATTGTATACATTACTAGCATTATACTGCAAGTGGTTACTGGTTGCGTAACATGAGTGTTGTATATTGTATATTCATGCCCACAATAGGCTGTAAGATGGTTGTAATATTTGTTCTTTTTCTACCGTTTGTGCATGAAATACTTACTGAGACCATTGTCCAAAATGTGAACACTATTTGCAAACTAATGCAGATTATGGTAAATCCACAAATGTATAAAATGGAATTGATTTCTGCATGAAAAGCAACGTTTAGATTGATTGATTGATTGATTGATTTGCAAAAAATATGGCTTACGGTAAATAAAAAGATGCATGCTGAACATAAGAACATCTTTAATGACCAAAACAATACCCTCTGTTTTATCAGGCCACGTGTGTTGTCTCACTAGTTTCTTATTGTGTACTTGCATTATAGAATAAGTGAAGCTTCTGCACAATGTATTCATTTGTAGAGATGAAGAAACTCTATGAATATGTGATGTTCTTCTTTGGCCCAGCGGATTTCCACCAGAAATGACCCGTGCAATTTTGGTCCATCTCTCAGCCCGGGTCCTAATTAGACGCCATTGTTGGGAGCCTATTTGTATGTCTAGCTCTCAGCTGATGCTGCACTACGCTCTGATACCAAAAGTGGTTTCCATGGAGATTATAATGTACTCAAGTAGTGCTTTCCCATTTCGCAGTATGTCTCCATGTGAAATCGAAGGGGTTTTTGTTGATCAAGCAAAGCCGTTTAGTAAATATGGACAAATCACGTTTATCAAGAGGTGTGTCGAGTGTCAGGAAGAATGTGCTCTAAATAAACTCACGGAAACTGGATTTAATTGACTTTAGATCTACTTGATTCTGGTTGTAGATCGTAACATTCTCAACTGGTGGTTTGGGATCAAAAAGTGGGTCATAATGTTAATGAGCTGCAGAAACTAAAGCAGGAGAATACGTCAGGATAAAGACCTATGTGAGATGATTGTAGGCGTACAGGATTCTGAACGTTGTCACGGTAACAGCAATTACAAAGCGATCTCTGACTCTACTTGATCACTGAAATGTGTATGACGTCTACATAACATTAGGATAACTGTAG
>NW_027315768.1:12395242-12665242 GCF_026437365.1 Eucyclogobius newberryi | reverse complement strand
GATACAAGTATAGACACAAGTATAGACAGAAGTATAGATACAAGTATAGACACAAGTATAGACAGAAGTATAGATACAAGTATAGACACAAGTATAGACAGAAGTATAGATACAAGTATAGACACAAGTATAGACACAAGTATAGACAGAAGTATAGACAGAAGTATAGATACAAGTATAGATACAAGTATAGACAGAAGTATAGATACAAGTATAGATACAAGTATAGACAGAAGTATAGATACAAGTATAGACACAAGTATAGACACAAGTATAGACAGAAGTATAGACAGAAGTATAGATACAAGTATAGATACAAGTATAGACAGAAGTATAGATACAAGTATAGACACAAGTATAGACAGAAGTATAGATACAAGTATAGACAGAAGTATAGATACAAGTATAGACACAAGTATAGACACAAGTATAGACACAAGTATAGACACAAGTATAGACACAAGTATAGACAGAGGTATAGACAGAAGTATAGATACAAGTATAGACACAAGTATAGACACAAGTATAGACAGAGGTATAGACAGAAGTATAGATACAAGTATAGACAGAAGTATAGATACAAGTATAGACACAAGTATAGACACAAGTATAGACAGAAGTATAGACACAAGTATAGACAGAGGTATAGACAGAAGTATAGATACAAGTATAGACACAAGTATAGACAGAAGTATAGACAGAAGTATAGATACAAGTATAGATACAAGTATAGACACAAGTATAGACAGAGGTATAGACAGAGGTATAGACACAAGTATAGATACAAGTATAGACACAAGTATAGACACAAGTATAGACAGAGGTATAGACAGAAGTATAGATACAAGTATAGACAGAAGTATAGACAGAAGTATAGATACAAGTATAGATACAAGTATAGATACAAGTATAGACAAAGGTATAGACACAAGTATACTGTATACCTCATACAGTATCCAGACATTGATAATGTTGCAAAATTGCTTATTTTATTACATTTGTCTATAATTCAAATTATAAAATATAACTTCAAAGAGAATAAAGTGAACCGTAATCTTTCAAACGAGGGTTTAAAGGAATATATGATATTTCTGCCTATTCTAGATAATTTTATGGTTTTATGGAGCATTCACATTTGTGCAAGACTTGAACATCAACCAAGACTTTTACAGGCACATTTACACATTCCTGATGCACTGTTGAAATATCATCTGAATATATTCTTCAGACATATAGAGAAATATATTTCTCAGGGTAATGAGAAAAAAAAGTAAGATATTTGTTTTTGTCCATATTACCCACCTCTACGTATAGATATATACTGCACACACAGACATATGATTCTTGTATTCCCATGTAGAGGTGTATTATGTCATGTGTATATGTATATATTATGTATAGTATTATGTATATATTATGTATAGTATTATGTATATATTATGTATAGTATTATGTATATATTATGTATAGTATTATGTATACATTATGTATAGTATTATGTATACATTATGTATAGTATTATGTATATATTATGTATAGTATTATGTATACATTATGTATAGTATTATGTATACATTATGTATAGTATTATGTATACATTATGTATAGTATTATGTATACATTATGTATAGTATTATGTATATATTATGTATAGTATTATGTATACATTATGTATAGTATTATGTATATATTATGTATAGTATTATGTATACATTATGTATAGTATTATGTATACATTATGTATAGTATTATGTATATATTATGTATAGTATTATGTATACATTATGTATAGTATTATGTATATATTATGTGTAGTATTATGTATATGATGTGTAGTACTATGTGGGCTCTGCCACCTGCTTGTCTCTAAGAGGATGTTTAGGCTGAATGAACATCCAGAATGGCAGAGACAAAAACTCTTCAATCAATTAGTTTTAATTAATATATAGCAGTTCAATATCAAGGCTCCAAAAACGTTTTGAAGATAAAGGGAAGCGTTCATTTAATTTAGCATAATCAAAGCTTCCAGAGCACGGGTGAAGGTAACAGGCTGAATGATGTTCTAATCACAGACCATTGACTCATCCGCACGGCTTTATGATTCATAAAACATCACACAAACACACTGCTCCATTACGTAAAAATGCAAACGAGAGAAACGTAGAGGAGACTTTTGACATTTGCACTGAGACGACGCTGACCTACATTAGCTCTCACTCACAGGACACGTCCTTGTTTCAATCCAGGAAGGCAGAAACAACATGGCTTTGTTGGTTCTTTTTGTGTGGGCACATTCAAATTCAGCTGAAAGGAAAGACCTGGTGACAGCAAATTATAATTTTGCAAACAATATCTACCTGTTTAAATCAAATAAGCAAGAGTTATTAACCTTGATGTCACAGCAGTTTGTGGCAAAGCATTTTGTAAATATCACTAGAGTTCTGTTCACAGGTTAATTGGGGTGTTTCTATTCTGAGCATGCTCCAAATAACAGGCAAATGTGTTCTCGGAGCAGAGTCAATGTTTATCCTCAGTTTGACATTTCAATTGAAGAAATGCATTCTCGTTCATGTCTATGACTTCACTTTAACTGTTCCAGTGGAGGGTCCGCCACCTGTTTGTCTCCATGGACGTGTTTTGTATTATGGAAATCCAAAAGTCAAACTATGTGGTAACTATGTAGTAGCCAGTGGGTGTTTGTCACATTACTAAAGCCTCAAACTTCATTTTAGTAACAAACGTTTTGTATCTATTGAAATTGTAACACCACAAAAACACAAAAATACAGTAAACATAAAGATATTATGAGGTAAACTGATGTTGTCCTACTACAGTGAACTCCTGTCTCTTACCATGTCAGTATAATAATCATGAATTATTATTATTATTTAAAAATGCATTAAGAAATAATCATGATACCATTTTTATTTTTATGAATTTTACCATGCTGTGAAAAAGTTTGATCATTAGACTTTAGAGGTGGGTGATAATGTCAGCATTTTGATAATATCGTGAATGTTGTTTTGAAAATAGCTAAATTTGAATATTGAGTATATAGTTCATAGTAAACATGCTACAAAAAGAGCTGATTAAAGATACACATTTAAAATAGTAGTGATATGTCTGTGCTTTTGTTGTTATTTTACAGACATTTCCCTCTCACTGACAGCAGCACACGTCACATTGTAGTAAGTCAGTCGCATTCTAATTGCGTTGCGTTCAGCCGACACAGCACTGAGTCCCACCAAATCTGTCATTCTCCTAATCACTTCAAAAATGCATCCACACTATAGCAATGACACCAGCATTCTCCCTCTATGTCCTTTTTATCTCAGCACAAACACTGGCTCTTAACCTATCAGTCACCTTAATGAACTCATCACTGACCCCATTAATATGTTTTATGACAATCACCCGCTTATTATTCAACAACATAAAAAAGGCTGTATTTCTTCTCGCAGTTGCAGCCGTTAAAAATCCACAGTTTAGCTTTGCCAAGTGACACGGTGGCACTGAATATCAAATGTCTAGCAATAAACAGTAAGGGAACTAGCACGAACAGAAACGCCTATGTGTTTGAAAAGCAAGGAAAGTCCAGGGAGTAATATGAGAGAAACTGGTCCAATAGAAGTCAAGTAACTGATCTTTTAATAGAATGAGTTAATATTTTGAGAGGTTTTTCGTTTGTAGTATTTTTGTATTTGGCAAAGTGATTGTGATTGTATTTTGTATTGCATTTTGTTATTAGATCGGCTTCATATGTAAATTATTTTTGATTAATATAGACAGGACTGTGCAATTAATCACATTTCAATAGAGATTCTGTCGTTTATTCACATTATTAGCTTGAGTATTTTTATGCATCTTCTCGTTTGTATGAAATATCTCCATTTATAAGATGCTGGCTCTGATGTAAATGCTATAATAATAAAACTAAACACTTATAAACACTATATACTCCCTGTAGAGACAATTGTTAGGTTAAAGAGTCACATACAGCTATAATGTGTATCATATGTAACTACTGGTGACTGATGCTAGGACTTGGTGACATATTTCATAGTAAATGTCTCATTTGATTCTGCCAATCGCCGATGCCATTCAATATGGCTGTTCTCATGACAGACGACTAATGTTTCCACTGCATCGAAGCGCGCATTCATAAGCCCAGATGGCTTGGCAGATCGTTCTATTCATTCTGGCTTTGCTAATTTGAGTTTTTTTTTTCTCTTTTGGTGTGAATTGTGGGGCGTCGTCCAGTGGAACAGCACGACAAACGCAACTGCATTTTCCTACTTGTTTTACTGAACAAAGATTTAAAGCAGAACTTAGATTTTCACTTTATTGAGCGTCTTTATTTTTTGCCTTATTGAAGTCCCTGTGATGGTTAAATATGTATTTTTGAGTGTTTGAAATGTCTATGTTCTCTTCCTTCTGTCTCTGGGCTGAAAACTAGCCTTGCAACAAGACAACTCATCTGAGAAACCCTGGCTTTTTTAATATTCTGACTTATTATGCTAAAAAAAAGCAAGCAAGATCTTTATTTTCTTTTTTAAAGCTTTTGCGTCTATTTTCTGACAATGTATTTTCACCAGGGACCTGTAGGGGAAGCTCTATCACCAGAGTGACTTAGTTCTGCTTTAACTTTTAAGATAAGATAAGATAATCCTTTATTGTCCCACATTTTCATCCTCACTAAATAAAATCTGTCAAATGACAAAACAAGATTTGAACAAAGATTAAACACAAATAATTAACTTTTAACTTCTACATATTGTACGTAATTTAGGCCAAGCAAAATGTGCATGTAATTTATAAAAGCTGCTAACAATGAAAGTGCTAAAAATGGGAAAAAGAAACACCAGAGGATTAGCCGTAGACCTCTCCAACATTAGATTTGATGAAATGCACAGCCCTGTCGTGAACCAAACATTCAATACACTGCGGAAATACAGACAAAGACTATGCACCAACACTAACATCAGCTACTGTACACCAAACACAATATTAGGCTTCTGAATATAGATTTCAGATTATAGAATTATTTTGACACGTGAAAAAAACAATCCCAGATATATACAATTATTGATAGCGATACAACGGCTCAGTGCAATATTGTGATAAATGTGTAATATATTGAGCTGCAGCTCCTCCGAATCCCTGAAAAGCACAAAAGAATCAGAGCCAGACTGAGGCTGTGTTCGAACTCATCCATCACTGGTGTCGCACACGCCATAAACAGCAACCTTGAGCATGAGAGAGGAGAGGGTACAGAGGAGGGGGGAGAGAGAACGGCAAGGAAAGAGGTGAGCACAAGGCGAGAGAGTGAGAAAGAGCAAGAGAAGAGAGCGCACGGGAGGAGAGAAAGAGAAAAGAATTAAATCAGAAAGTAAAGGAGGGGAGAGAGGGAGAAAGGGGGAGGTGGATAGAATGAAGGAGGAGAGAGAGAGGGAGAGAGAGGGAAAGCAGGGCAGAGGAGAGGCCAGGTCTCAGCTGGACTCCCCGAGGAGCCGTGGTGGCCTGCATGATTACACACACACAGATGATGTCAGTGGAGGATCCCCAACACTTACATACGTCCACTGTTTGGTCAGTGCTTCTTAAATTAGACTGGAAAAGGCCAGTGTTTTTAAGAGGTCAGACACTCTCTTCTGCCCACTGCTTGGAAGTGACGGTCATTTACTTCTATTTGTCCATTTGGAACGATAGTGACGGCACAAACAAATCCAATTACAAAGATTTATAGTTGTTTTAGAAAAGAATAATCAGTATTTGCACAACCTACTCCATACAACATGTGCATTGTCTAATAATAACTAATTCAGTAATGACCATAGGTGTAATAATGGTGATTATATGAGAGAGAAAACTGTGACAGATTTATGTGTAAACAATAACATACAGTATGTTTATTGTGCAAGTACTGGCTATAACATACCTTACATGAACTAATATAAATAATGTTGTTGCATCACAGCATTTACAATGAATAAACCATAATCCACATACAGGATGCAATATTCATAATATCATATATTTGAGTGTTTTAATCAAATCGAGTTGTCTACAGTTTCCAGCCTCTGCACACAATGGTTCCATTTAAAGCAGAAACCGTTATAGAAAACAGTATATGTGGTTCACAATCTACTGCATGGAAACATGTGTGTCAATCCTATCAGCCTCTACAATCTACAGTCAATCGCCATCAAATAGAAGAATTATTGCCCGAGAACCATGTCCTGTCCCCACAATTCCTGATGGGCATGACTTGGCAAAACAAACAAAGAAAAAAAACAAAACCAATAACGCAGAGCAGCACAGACCTGTCAATCAATACACAAAGCACTAAATACTGTAAATCTGAGGTTAACATTTTTTAACAGTGATATTTGAGAGATGTCTTCTGCATTGGAGAGATATAATGAGCAGTTGTGATTGTATTGTCCCAACACTGTATCTGATGCTCTGGTCCCAGACCCTCTAAAGCAGGAGGGACGAGCTCAACAGACCAGAAAACAAGGAAAAAGACAAATCAGCTCCAACAACAAACACTTGTCATGCTCAATATCTCAATGTATTTCAAGAGATGAATAGAAATTGCAGAATCAATGTATCAGCATCGTCCAATCAGAGGCACATCTAACACAATTGTACTTTAATCTAGGGAAATAAATAATGTAATCTATTTAATATAATCGGAAAACTTTTAACACAGTATGAAAGCATGCAATACATGCCTTATTTCCAGGGGATAAAATACAACTACAAGATAAAAGATCTGTTTTAAATGATCTGGAACTTGGAAAAAAAACAAATAGTGTAAGCATTTGATCTACAGAGTGTATAACTGCATCAGTGGTGGACAATTACATGATGGTCCTTGTCATGTACTAATGTGCCAGTCCCTGGTGATGACAGCGTTTAAGAAAACATTGATTGTGCCCTCACTCTCCTCAAGCTTTGGACAAAAAAGAAAAAACATTGCACAATTAAACACAAAGGAATCCAGTTAAGGCCATGTAGCGACATCTACAGATTTATGCAAATGAGCCTTTCATATGCGCTCTGTACATTTGTTAACTCACACTGGCCCCGAGGCGGCAGACGGATGAAAAAGAGGTTGGGGGGCGGCAGGGGCTGAGGTGGAGAATGTGGGGGGGCTGTTCAGCACTCAGCACACAGAGGAGAGCTACAGCCTGCCCCTGTCTGCCCCTGTCTGCCCCTGTCTGCCCCTGTCTGCTGCTGCTGCTGCTGCTGCTGCTGCTGCTGCTGCTGCTGCTGCTGCTGCTCAGACAGGGCTGGGAACCATTGATCTGCTCTTCCTCTTCACAGAACAATAGAGGAAGCATGCTTCCTGATTAGGCACATGTCAGAGGCGAAGGCCCTTGGGCTGAACACAACACAGTCTGTCCTCAAGTGTTGGTTAGTAATCCAGGAGGAAGATTCATTCATTCATTTTCTACCGCTTGTTCCCTTTCGGGGTCGTGGGTGACTGGAGCCTATCCCAGTGACTTTGGGCCTTAGGCGGGGTACACCCTGGACAGTGGCCAACTCGTCGCAGGACCAACTGGAGGAAGACGCTCTGCTTTAATGCAAACAGATGACAACATACCGTACTATCTAACGAATGATCACTCATCTCTGCCCCTCCATTTCATCATATATATTTAAAATAGTCACACATTGTAGATTACTATATGTCTCTGATAGATTGTGTGTATTCACTATTTTAATGTTTTCAGATTATAGTTTAGTTGTTGGTACTTAAAAGAATAAAATAAAATACATTCAGGTTATATGAATGAATTTGCTGCATGTTTCCAAGAGACACAAAGCGCTTAGACAATTACAAGCATTGGTAGATGGTTTATGACACCTTATTCATGTTGATAACCCATTAACCAAAAACATGTGTGTATAAATAAATAAATAAATAATGTACAACAATTGCAGGCATTAATAAGCTGCTTATTAAACTGTTGCGTGATAAATACTAGTAAATGCCTTTTAAGTGCTCATAAATGTCTATTCATAATTACCAATTTGTCTGTATTTGCATTTATAAGCTATGTAGGTCCATAACACCTGTTAAATAATATATAAGAATAATACATGAATATAAATAGCCACATGTGCAAATATATTACTGAAAGGACTTCACTATACCGGTCATTTCAAGTTGTTTTATAATAACTGTTCCATTCATATGTTTATATATTAGAGAACATGAAAATGTAGCATTAGAGCTTGTAGTATTCCCGCTGTTCAGGTGAATGCAGTTTCTCTACATGAAGGGGAATCCTTAAGGCCACATAAGAGTTCAAAAGTAAGCTCCAAACGCGCCCTATGGCCAAACAAGTGCACACACAACTCCCATTCAGACTGACGTTTTGATTCGCCGTAATTCCCGTCACACAGAGCGAGGGCTTAATCAGGTACTTCTGGCCTCGCGTCAATCACAACGCTCGCCTCAATTATTCATGCCGTTATAGTTTATTTATGACAGTATTTTCCCATGCCACCTGAAAGTTCGCGGAAGCCGCTCCGCAAAGGCAAGAAAACAGAGCTGCCGAGGCGTTTCATGCAGACAGGGGCGGCTTTCATCTGGCACGCCGGCTGGGAAAGCAGCGGGACGGGGGCTCATATTCGGCAGACAAGCCTTATCATTTATATATAGTGAGTACGGTGTTAAGATCGCAGAGCGTTTTCATATGCAAAACATCAGCAACAGTTATCTGACACAAGAATTGGGTGAAAGTAGGCCAGCTCGGCGTGCGTCTGCGGTTATGAGAAAGCAGTGTTCCTCCAATGGAAATGAACGGATGGCGAGGTAGAGATTGTGTATTGTGTACTGCAGGACGTCAAAGAGCGAGCTTAAACAAATCCCCCTCAAACACAAATGACGAGCTGTGTGAAGACTTCTGTCACGCAATTGAATCGAGACGTGTGCGTGATGCGGCAGGTGATGTGATCTTCATTTTCACCTTCATCGTAGTTATAGGTTTGTGTATGAGAGGGGAGGATTTAGTGTTACATCTGTGAACTACGTCTCGTTTGTCTCTCAATGACAGTAAAACACTTGAATAAAATGCGATGGCTCTTGAGCATAAGAGACAGCATTTAAAAAACAAACTGGATTTACTCCCACTGCAAATATTGGAGTACTTTCTGCGTATCTGTGGCTGATATTCATGAGTGCAACTGCAGCTATCTTCCTGGGACTGAAGACTTTATTTTGAAGTGTAATATAGTAGTATAGTATAGTAAAAGCAAACATGTGTATATGAAATTCACCACTCTAATCCATTTTAATCATTAATTTTTTTGGTTCAATTATAAAAAACAAAATAGGTTGCATTTTTTGCCATTTTCTGACATGTTTCCGTGAGCATCTGTCACACGTGTCACTTACAGCTGACAGATCTGGTAAATTGCTTTTAATAGGATTTTCATGACAGATTAGCACAGATCAACTTGGACTCGCCTACAAGGAAACACAGGGCAGTACAAAATATAAATATATCTAATTCTAAAGGAAATCATTTGGCTTGAGTTCAGTGCTCAGTGTTCAGACGTACACCCCCTTGAGCAGAAAGGCCATTACATGTTTTATCTGTATATTTGTGCTTGTATTTCTTTTACTCAGACATGTCGGATTCTCTTTAATGAAATTGCAAAAGTATGAATGGCTGTCTATTGTATCATGTACAAAATAACTGCCGCCATCCTTCTTTTATCAGCCTTTTGTTTTGCACTTTCAAAGGAGCCGGGGAGATTATTTTTGCGATAGGCTGTGTAATCAATGTCACTACGATTAAATTTAGCTTTCATCCTCACAAGAGCAGAGAAGGATCCTGTTTTGTGTTTAAATGCAGGTGTCAGTTTTTAAAGAGAGTCGCTTATTATAAAGACATAATACTCACGATTGTCCCCGCGTTACACAAAAAAAACATCTATGTAATGACACGCCGCGCGCTGATAAATACAACTCATTAAGACGGGGAAATATGTCTTTCTTTTCCGCTCTTAATTAGCTGGCGCCAGACAAAAGATTCCAAAAAGGTGTCATGGCAACGTCCCAAGAGAGCCGTGTCCTGACCGTGTAAGCCCAGAACTCAGCCAGAGGAGGGCTGGGAAAGAAACAGAAAGGAGTCACATCAAAAGCTACTAAACTGGAACCATGAACCCCGCTGGGAGGCACAAAGCCAGGCTGTAATCTGAAAGGTTGATATTAGTTCACACTACACTCCTTCTGCAAAACGGATTGTTGCTGTTTGTCATTTGGAGCTGGGATGAGAGGCAATTAATGAACGTGAACATGGAGTATTAATGCATCTGAAATATGGTCAAACCTACACAGAGATTAGACAGTGTTACATTTTAATGAACTGATCTTAAAAAGGCTGAAGTTATTTTAGTTGAAAGCGGCAGGAAGTAGAATCCATGGCCTCTGGTAGATGATATACTGTCAGTACTATTCCTTTGCTGCATGTAACACGGCTAATTGCAGTTTTTTGGCAGATGGACAGCGGACTTAAAGACAAAACATTGTGATCAGCCATATGTTCAGCAGAACCTCTCCAAAATGTTCAGAGTCGTTTAGCACTGAGCATGAGAATACTGTATTTATATGATTTTTATTGCTTATGCTTTTTCCTCAAAAGAAAAAGAATCAAGTAGAAGAATCAATTTGTCTCTCTTCTAACCAAAGAGGCATTTCTTTGTTATTGCCTGTGAAATACAATTATCATTAGGGCCAAATGTTAATTAATTTGTTCAGTAAAAATCAATTACATGTAGCTTGTTACTTAAATCCAATTCGTAGTGGTTAGTGGTTTGTACACAAAAAGAGTCTATAGGATAATAACTAACGATTCATGAGACAAAATCAACAAATAAAGTCAATCAGTATGTCAAAAGAATAAGCACTGTGCCATTTATCACGCAAAGAAATTGTCAAATGCATAATCCAGGGCCAATCTGACTCACAGTGACCCTTAACCCTGTCAATAAAAGCTCCAGCAGATCAGGCATCAAACCGTGAACTCTTGTTGTTCCACATAAAAGGATATCAAATTGATTGTGAACCTTTTTCCCTTCTCTGACAATCCAGCCACACCGGACTCCTGCAGGGACGCCGCTTCCACCGCCATTAAGCCATAATACCTTCTCCGAGAAGCCTTTATGGAGCCGACGTTCAATGTTATCGAGCTTTAGCCATCTGCGCTACAGTATGTAACAGCAGCACGACCGAATCACTTATTCAAATCAGTGGCGTCTTAATGATGCGGCTTTTCACGAGTAAATACATCTACTTCATGTTTCAACGTCCTCGTACTCACAGCAACGTGTACTAATTAAATTCAGCTCCTCTGAGAACGGCGAGCTGATAAATTGAGGAAGCAGATGGAATCGAGGAGGAGAACATATAGTGGTATGAGGAGAGGCCCGCTCCCCAAACACACGAGCACACACAGCACCCACCCCCCCTTCACCTTTCAGATCTCGATCACAAAGATGGCAAAGGCCTGTGTGATTGCGCGCACGGCAAAGACTCATTTTTTTCTTTAACAAAGGGAGAAAGAGGACATGGAATAAAAGAGGCCGTGCGAGGCGGTGATAACATATGATTTCTAATTTAAAAATGTAAATGGAACGTTTGTTAAATGCATAGGAGGGCAGTAGTACTCTGACTGTGTCCGCGGTGTCTTCATGTTGAACAATGAAGACGTCTTTGACTATATGAGCAGTAGAAGTGTTGTGTCTGAGGCGGAGCAGCAGTATGTAGGCACAAACCAACAAGAACGAGCTCGAAAACAGCTTTTATAACACGTAATCTACCAATTGTGTCAACTTGATCTCTTCTTACTATATTCTGCACCAAATCTGTCTGATCTGCAGACAGAAAATGTATTGCTCCAGTCTTTTCTTCTCACATAAACTTGTACCAGCTCATTTACATAAGCAGTACATCTTTTTATTCTAGTTAAGATTGTCTCATAAAATAATAAGCCAACTTGTTATTGAATAAACACATTGTCTGCAAAAGGTATAAATCACAGACTCAAAATGGAAACGACAGAAAGTAACGTGATGATAATAATGATCCTGGTAAAATACTGTATAAATAATGTACAAAACTGACACAATTATGGTGACTCGTTACTAAACTGTGTCAATAACATTTTACTGACATACAAGGCTTTTTAACTCACCAATTAAGCTTCCACAAAGTCAGCAGCAAGAGCTCATTATTCCACAACAAAGACTATTCTCCAACGTGTACTTCAACTGTTTTTCACATGACGCGGAGCTCATAATAAGATTACAGCAATAACCTTCAACGCAACATTCAAAAGGCAATAAACACACTTTGTCCACATGTATTACCAATGATTATGCATTAGATTGTGACATACATCGTACTAAATGTAACTGCTTTGTCCTGAAACAACCAAAAAGACCTACGTTTTCTACTTTAACACGAATTACAGACATAAACTTGAGAATTTGGGTTGAACAAAATAATCTATACAGTGTAATCACATTCAGAAAAGATGCATAATCATAGTGAACAATCAGATCCATCTCCAGTGAGAGTAACTTGCATTGTCTGTCTCAATATCACATCATATCTTGTTATCAGAGGCTCTTTTGTGGCAACAGTTGTGTGCGCTTTGAACTCCCCGTGGGAATAAATATGTTAAAGTATTATGCAAAATTGACAACAGTGATTGCCCATAATTTGTTATTTTTGATTGATTCGTGCATGTTTGAGTTATCCTGCATTTGAGGTTTGAGTGGACTGAAAATTCTGGTTTCATCTACCCCCTGTCCCCGCCCACATCCCTGTACTTAGTTGCGATTGTTGCAAAAATTAAGAATCACACATAGAGATAAAAAAAACGTTGTGTAGAGGAAGTCAATTGTCCCACTTCTATTATCAAGCCACAATGAAGTTTACGATGAACAAACGGTCAAATTATGATCTACTATCCATGTTACTGCTCAATACTATGTACAACAAGTATACAATGTGAGAAAGCTCTGACCGCATGGCTCAAACAGACAAATAGACAGAGAAGATCTTACCTTTAGAAAGAAATATTACAAAACCGCAACGCGCCGCTTCTGTTCTGTGAAAATAATAGAGAAGAGAGATTATTTATTAATGCTTGAATAAGAAAGTGAGGGCAAAAATGATCACACAAGACAGGGGAGCTTTGAGAATGACAGCTTCAGCTACTTGTGGTACTGCGAGTATCTTTTCTGAAGTTTTTGACTGTAAACATGATGTAAACTTCAACGTTTCGACATTGACGCCTGAGTGATTGACAGGGATTTATCTTAATCTCTTTGTGAGCCCTTCTCTCCCTTTCATAGCCGGGGAGTGTGGAGGAGGTGGTGCGGGCCGGGGTGAAGAGGGGGCGGTGGTAGTGGTGGTGGGATCCCCCTGGGGAAAGCAGCAGGAACAGACCCTGCTTCCTTCGCTTGATTCTCAGCAGGGTCCCCCACTCACGGCCCGTCCTGGCATTGTGAGTGGCTTAAGGTCTGAGAGCCTTTTGGTCACAATGCAATACAATGACTGGAGCCACACAGCACTCGGGCATGTGTTCTTTAGAATGACAAAGGTATAGAGGGATTTTTAACAATAGTAACCTTCCTTCTATCTTTATTATAGGCAGTAAAGACACACATGGCGATGACATAACGTGACCATTTAAGTAGATGTTTTAGCAATTACATGTTCACAGGCACATTCATGTTAATGGCCATGTAATATCGCATTATAATAGTTAAAAGAGTGACACACAAGAGTTCAGATGAATGGGGAACACACACACACACACAGATTGTCCCATTGTTGGCCATATAAATGTGTGGCAATGGTATTACACCTTATTACAGGTGCGCAAGTGAAATTAAACAGGCATGTGTATTCAAAAAGAAAGACAAAAAAGCTGTACTTACCATTCATTCCATAACTATCTTGCACCCGGTGAATAACGCCCCTGTCTGCGTGCACTTTCCTCCCGTTAACGCGTCGCAGTCCGCGCGGATCGGTCAGTGCGGTGTCGTTAAAAGCCCAAATCCCGGTGAGTCGCGTGTCCACCAGCAGCAGCCGGTACAATGGTCGCGCGCACGAGCCGCAGATACAGCCCTCCTTCCGGCTGCTGAGAGGGGGAACAATGGTGCAGCATCGGACTGACAGCTCCGCGGACAACGTGACGCGCCCCGGCCAATCGCGGCGCGTCTACGGGACGGAGGAGCCGCAGCGCGCGCACACACGCGCCGCCGCTGCGCCGTCATGTGCCGCGCTTGTGTTCAGAGCATCATCACATCATCACCGGGACCAGCTTTTATACAGACTTATTTATGCATTCACACAATAAACACGCGTGACACTCGTGAGAACCGTTACAAGAACATGGTCAGGGCCATTACAAATACGTTGTGTTTCTGCTGTTGGAGCCTGTTATCCACCTTCACTGATGACTTTGTGTAATTACTGCATATATTATATTATTAACAAACTCCAGCTTCTGTTTTACATTTACTGGGGTTATTAGGGTGAAGAATGGGAAAAGTCCACAGCGGAGCAGCGGCCGCGGGATGGGATTCTTTTACCCAGTGACGCGCGCCATCTTGCGGCTGTAAAGACGCACTGCACAACTGGGGTTTTGACAGCGTCATTCCCTTGATATTAATTATTTTTATGTAAGTTATTTTTGCTTGTACTCAACACTTTAATTCAATTATAATAGCATAAAACCAAGTCAGCAATCATGCAAACACTGTTCACATTTAAGCCGTATGCTCTGATCCAATACTTAAATCACTGGGTGTTATAGATGTGTGAGTAGCTTATGAAATAATAGCTGCAACACTGAAAAGAAAGCACTCAGACTTCCATATTACTGCAAGCTCAGCAACAAATAATCTTGGCTGGAGTGTGCATTCCCTTGAGGTGTCACATTACCTTGTTCTGTGGTCGGGAGGCAGCTGGCTGTGGCTGAGACTACAAAGCCCATAGCACCCGCTAGAGGGCGCAGTGAGGCTGACTCTTGACACTGCTGTAGGAGAAGCACTGTTTAAACAGACACATGGCAAACAGAAGGTGTCAGTCACTAAGCAAATGCCCTGATGGACTGGTTTACATTGTAGAGACAGAACACTCGTCGTGCATGTAAATGGCCCAAAGTCAAGGTCACATCTTCACTGTGAGTGACAGACGCAGACGGGACGAGGAAGCTGCACTAGAGAGAACACACTAACATTTACTATGACACTAATATTATGTAAGTGCTGTTTTCACCAACACAAAGTCAAAGTACTTATTAGTCACAGTGTGGATCGCTGATGCTGCCTGTCTTCTTATGCCTGTCTTCTTCCTCTGCCTGTCTTCCTCTGCTTGTCTTCCTTTGCCTGTCTTCCTCTGCCTGTCTTCCTCTGCCTGTCTTCCTCTGCTTGTCTTCCTCTGCCTGTCTTCCTCTGCTTGTCTTCCTCTGCTTGTCTTCCTCTGCCTGTCTTCCTCTGCTTGTCTTCCTCTGCTTGTCTTCCTCTGCCTGTCTTCCTCTGCTTGTCTTCCTCTGCTTGTCTTCCTTTGCCTGTCTTCCTCTGCTTGTCTTCCTCTGCTTGTCTTCCTCTGCCTGTCTTCCTCTGCTTGTCTTCCTCTGCTTGTCTTCCTTTGCCTGTCTTCCTCTGCCTGTCTTCCTCTGCTTGTCTTCCTCTGCTTGTCTTCCTTTGCCTGTCTTCCTCTGCCTGTCTTCCTCTGCTTGTCTTCCTCTGTCTGCTCTGATATCCATGGTCCTGGAGTTTCCTTCGAGCAAATATCGTTTGTAGTAGAACTGGATTCATATAATAAGAGTCTTATAAAGTATTTATAGAACACTTTAATTGCCACATTGCACGCAGCAGGTGCAGGTAAAAATATATTTACTTTGTGTTGTTGTTTGCATGGTTGTTACAAAAGATCACTATACTATACTATACTATACTATACTGTACACTATGCTATGCTATACTACATTATACTATACACTATACTATACTATACTATACTATACTATACTACACTACACTATACCATACACTATGCTATACTACACTATACTATACTACACTATACTATACACTATGCTATGCTATGCTATGCTATACTATACTATTCTATACTATGCTATGCTATACTATACTATACTATGCTATGCTATGCTATGCTATGCTATACTATACTATGCTATGCTATGCTATGCTATGCTATGCTATGCTACGCTACGCTACGCTACGCTACGCTATACTATGCTATGCTATGCTATGCTATGCTATGCTATACTATACTATACTAACAAGACACTTTAGCATCTCCTTGTTCTCCGTTCTTTGCAGCTGAGACAGGTTCAGATGACATAATCCATGGCAGGTTCTGCACCTGCCAACTTTATTTTGATTCTGTTCAATCTTTATCATTCCCATTCCACATGTGATTTATTTGCTTGAAAACAGTTTGTCTGGGGCAGTCATAAAAGTCATAAACACTGGACTGAGATGAATGAGGCCTTCAACACTGACATTCCATTTGACTTTAAAACTGTGGATCTCGGCGGCAAAACACCAACAATGTAAATGATGGATGGAAGTGGAATGACATTTGGCTGCAGCAAAAAAAAAAAAAAAAATTTAAAATGCTATAACAAGGAGATTGATGATCGGGACAGAGCCAAATATCAAGGACCGGACTGAAATAACATTGCAGTGAATTTGATAATGGACAATTTTGCCAGACATCGGGACAAATGGGACAAAAGTGTCTTGTTCTGTTTGTTTTGTGTCATAGAAAAAGACAGAAAGAAAAAACTATTTGACAAGATGTATAGTGCCGTATCGATCAGCACGTTCCTGTTCTGTTTCCAGGTTTTGCTGTGAAGAAGGAAAGTGGTGCTTGTCTGTGTAACGTGATGTTTTTGAGCAGATAAAACACCAGAGCGCACATGACACTGGGCGGCCTGCTGCTCTGAATTATACATTCCTCTCAGGTTAACCGTGGATATCCGGTGTCCTTCATTCAGCCGCACACTCCATCCGGAATCTCACATTTAAAAGAAAAAAAACAACTACAACTCACGTTCAGTCCATTTTCACACAGAAAACATTCATGTTTTCATGTCACATTCATTAACTGATGTAAATAGAGTTTATTTTACCATTATTTTCCCCTCCATTCTGCATTAAGAAATGAGAGGTTCTGTCTATAGGAGTTTTTGTTTGTAATAGTATTTTTAATAAGTGTTTTTTTTAAACTTCCTATAAATTATCTGTCCTTTTCCTCTGTATCTACTGCGTTGCAACAATTAAATTTACCCATTTGTGGACTATAAAGTGAATAATTTATCCTATCTTATCTTAAAACCTCGTATAGATTTGTCGATTGAGCGTATTTACTGTTCATTTGTAATGAAATGTACATCCTAAAGAGGAGTGGAGTGTGATTGTGTCACAGTGAAGCATCAGAATCATTAAGTCCATTGCTCTTTCTTCTGGGGCTTTTGTGTGGAGTCTGTCAGTCCTGGTGGTGGGCCCCGCAGCACGTAGAAAGTGGAACCCTGCCGAGTGCACTGACCTGTGTCCTCCCCCCTCCTGCGGTCAGAGTACCTGGCGATAGCGTTGCACCGCAGTGGAAATTCAATCAAGAGATGGTCCGCCTGTGAGGAGCAACACTTCTCCCCGAGAGATCGATGAGTCCGTCTGAAAAGGGCAGAAGACTTTAGACACATCTGGGATTAAAGCTCTCCACTTCTGCTTTACATGTAAGTGCATTTGTGAATGTTGTGTACTGTCTGACTCAAAATAACAGTTAGAAAACCTCCATAAAAGTAGTGTCACAGCTAATGGTTATTTCAGTAGTCGACTAAACTGCAGTTCATCGTTTGATTAATCGCAGAGTCAAATTTTAACCAAATAAAGGTTGAAATGTGGTGACTAAAGGATTCTAGAATATTAGCAGATGAATCGTACTGTAGGAAAAATTCTGTTCTTTTTTGACATTTTGATTAAATAATGTGGCTGCCCGTGCTGCTTGGTGGTTGAGCGTTTGGGGTGCAGCACATGTGCCAGGCTCCATGTGCAGCCGGCCGCAGTGTTGTGGGTTCGAGTCCCAGCTCCGACTGTTTGCTGCATGTCCTCCCTTCTCTCTCATCCACCTTTTCATTTCCATCTGTCTAATAAAGCCAAAAATCCTTTGAAATAATAATAATAATAATAATGATGATAATAATGCAGCTGTCTTATGTAACAGAAAACAACTACAATGATCAAAAAATATGACTTGGATTATTTTTTATAGTGGACTAGACACAATTACCGGTAGTCGATTAATCGTTTCAGCCTTACATGAAAAAATACACTTTTTGAAATGGAAACCACGGCTTTACCGTGTCCGTTTGACATATGGATGTTTTGATGTAAATAAGACATTTCATCACACTAAAGTCTGTGTGATGAAGCGTGATGAGACTGAAACTAAATACACTGAACTATTATTAATCATGAGCCTGTTCACAGATAGAACAAGGAGTCACAGCT
This sequence comes from Eucyclogobius newberryi, assembly GCF_026437365.1. Taxonomy (NCBI): domain Eukaryota; kingdom Metazoa; phylum Chordata; class Actinopteri; order Gobiiformes; family Gobiidae; genus Eucyclogobius; species Eucyclogobius newberryi. Next base: position 12,646,660 of record NW_027315768.1, on the reverse strand, counting down.
TATGTTTAATAACTGTAACAACCACAAAGTCTCATTCTTAATTAAGTCTCAAGGTATGAAATGTGTAATTTGTATAGCTTTATTTTCCAATATAATATTAAAGCATAATTTACAAAAAGTACAACACAAGTTCAGAGTTGTTAAAGGTTAAGTGCAGATTACAACGTCTTGTATTAATAACTTTGCTGTGGCCGCTCATTATGTCACTTAATAAGAACTACACATTTAATGAACTTAATTGATGAGGAATAAATGGTTTATTAAGAATGATTCATGCTCAGTAACTACCTAATTACTCCTAAACCATTAAATGGTTTATTAAGGCCTATTAATGTGTAGTAACAGAATTATGTCTAATATCACAATGTTGAAGCTCTGTTGGGACACAATTTCAACTCTACATTTGGATGTAACTAGTTTCAATTATAATCAAACACAATAGCAATACTAGCAGAGAATATGACAGAGCTTGAACATCACCAGGGACTTCTTGAGCTTGAGCTAACGCAGTTCAGACTCTGATGGTCTCGTTCCATTGTTCACAGTCGTTTACACTGTGGGAAGAACAATGAGCGGATCCGTCGAACATGAATGATCCTGATGGAAGGAGACAGTCTGGCACGGAGCACAAACGCACGATTAGTCCTGTGTAGCAGCCAATCGTGTCACACGACGGCACCACCGATGAATGTGAATGGCAGGGTCTCTATGACGACCGGAGTGAATGAGCGTGGGCCGAGGGTAAAAGCTCAAGGAACTGTTTTCACACTAAACATGGTGTAGTGTCGTTATTCAGAGCAGATTACTCCAGATCAAAGCGTTCCATGGCCATGTGTACTTCTGATTGTGATAGTGCTGTAAATACTGTACATTTATACTTCAAAGTAACAGTGAGCAGTTTTGAGTCAAATATCTGTAGCCTGTATTTGATTTGTTTTTTGTTGTTGTCACAATTGTCATTTAGAGAGAAGAAACTGCAAAACCAACACAAGAAAATGTGCTTAAATTATTCTGTTCTCAAGATTGACCTTTCTCAGACTTATAAAAAGAAATAATTTTTTTTAAATAACAATGGCAAAAATAATATCAGAGTTTTCTTGAAGCCAGGTCACACATTTGTTAGAAATTCTTTGCGTACAATTCATGTAAACTTTGCGTCTTTAAATTGTCTTTGAGAGGCATATGTAAAGTCAACACTGGGGGAAAGTTAAAGAATAAAGTAGATGGGGGTAAAGGTACTTTTGCAGTTGACAAAAGACATCAACAACAACATAAAGTCAACACTCTGATTGGTTAAATCCCCCTGTTACTCGCTCAGACCCATAAATGTTGAGCAATAGGAAGAGTGCATGGGGGAAAGTCTCGTTGGACATGATGTGACATTAAACAGAGAAAAAGAATGTGAAGATTTCACCTAAATATAGCCACAATTCCATATTTTCCCCATATCGCTCAGCACAGTTTCATGGCACATTTTATGGCCAATGCCATGTGATCACATGGTCTTGAACACCTCATATCGGGGTGACCAGCTCCAAAGGTGGGGTAAGGTGAAGTTCTCAGTTGGTTTTAAATTTCCAATAACAGGTCACATGTACAAGTAGTGTTGCAATGTCAATTCCAACCACAAGGTGGCCAACAGCTCCACAAGAGGAAGTCCTGTGTTGTTCTGAAGAAAGTTGGACTAACACAGTATAACACAGTATATCAGTTACTCCAGCCTAACCCTCATCTCAGATGAACACATGCAGATAATGACTTGCCTCCGCTCGCTAATCGCTCTCACTAAATCGAGGTGAAGATAAACAAATGATATGTAAATGTACCTAATATAATGCAATATTAAACAGCATCATAAAACACTGCTGAGACTAACCCTGTCCACAGCCTATTAATAACACAAAAGTAACTGCTGGCTGACGTGTTTCTGGTATAAGTTATGATTTAATATGCTTACACTGCAAGAGACGCTCTCACATTGGCAAAGATGAATTTAGCATTCTGCATTTTGCATAATGGCACTTGTGCTTAGTAAACAGTTCAATCAAACTAAAGTCACTTTGGGCACGCAAATAATGATTCAAGAGAAACGTGTTCCAAAGACATGCTTTTCCATGACAGCCGCTGCAGCACATGGCTCATGATGGAGCCCGTATGGATTCACCTAAAGTGGGTTAGTATTGATATAGTTTGGGACAAATTAAAGTATACATACAACATACATTCACTTTATAATAGTTACACACTTTGACACAGATATTGAGTACCTCTGGCATAATATACCATAATGTCCAAATCTTTATATATTCAATTCACACAAAAAACAGAAGAAAACAGTGAGAGATGTGGACGTACACACCTACACAACTGCTTTTATTGCACTGGTTTGACATTTGAAACACAGATTGCCTTGTAAAGGGACAAAGTTAACGAGCAATAGCAATAGTTTTATGATTTTCCCGACATAAATGGGAGATGCTACATAAACTGCATTGATTCGTATTTCCCTAACTGATCAGTCAGAAGCTTCCAGACGCTGCTTGAGATAGTGTTCAGCATCGATTCATCTCTGAGTCAGTGGGACAAATGTGTGTAATATGGGCGGCGTGGACTTCCCATCAGTGGCGCCTTGGCAGAGGACAGACGCTATAGTAACAGAAGCAGGCAGAGGAGTGTAAACAAGTTTAGAAGTGACGTGAAGTGAAAAAGCATGTGATGTGGAGACGTGAACTGACGGAGAATGTTCACCTTTACAGGACGTTTTCAAAGTCTTGATCTCCAGCACAACTTCAAACGAAACAATGACCAATAACTAATCGTACCGTCATTTGAAAAGGTCAAATATTTGATAAGTGTTAATGTAATGTAGGCCGTCTGTCTTTGAGTAATGGTGCTCAGTCTTTTGTCACTTGAGACAGTTATTTTTAGGCTCTTTTTGAGTTTCCGTCGTGGCTTTTGGTGCCGGAGATTGGGTGTCAGGCATCACTATGTCATAGGACAAGCAGTGGCTAAATATATATGTCCTGTTGCTGTGAATGCCACTGAAGTGCGTGCTTTTTGCTAATTGACTGAGCCTTTGTATTGGTTAAGGCTTCGTTTGGAAGCCTGTGTCATTTTGTGTCTATTGTTTTGGTGTTTTCTCTTGTATGAGACATTGTTGGATTTTTAAGAAGGTAAATTCATTGTAGTTGGTGTTTGATGTAAAATTTTATTAAAAGTTCATAATGGAACAGAACAATTAGCTATAGCAGGCCCAATTAATGATAACCTTTTTTTTAATAATTTTAAAAATGTTAGGCCTCTGCCCCAGTGACCCAGTTTCAAGGCGTTAGTACTTTTGTTTCATGGGCTTCTCAGAAAATGGACTACATGTCATAAAGGGCTATACTTGGAGCAAAAGTCTTTCTCCTTGGGGTTTAATTTTAGTCTTAGGTCTTAAGTCTTATCTCCATGAATTAAAAGTAGGACAAACTTTGTTTTATGTCTAAAAGTCCAAAAAGTGTATATTGAAATGTGTTTTGAAAGGAATAGGAAACTGCTGGATGTAATATACAGCGCGCTATGACAGGTTTTCTTGGTTTTAGATGGAGGTCACTACACTGATTGGTTGGGGAAATCTATTGAAATATTTAACATGCCTTAATTAATTCCAATCACATGTCAACCCTGGGCAGCGCAGAGCCGTCCTCACAAGAGGGTTGTGTTTTGTCATTTATTCATTTTATTTATTCAGGGAAAACCAACTGAGAAAAGTTCTCTTTTTCACAAAATAAACAGCAAACAAACATAGGATACTAAAATACAAAATTTAGTCAAATTAACCAATACATAAAAACATAAAAACACATTTACACATACAATATGAGATCAAATTATATAAAACGTGCATCTGTGGATAGTCCTGGACCAGTTCTTTAAAATCATTAAAAGGCACAAAATGATTGATCCATGTTTTGTTCTGTGTAAAGCCTTTCTTCCTGTCTCTGTGTCGACACGATGTGATTGTGAGATAAACATGTCCTGAGACCTCAAAGGGTTTTAATACTTGAACTGATGTGTAATAAACTTGATGAATAATCCAACTACTGCAGAGCAATATACAATATACACAAACTACAGGCAGTGCTGAGTGTGAGTTCTGTCTCCTCCTGTAATGGACCTTAGAGCTGAACCTCAGAGCTGAACCTTAGAGCTGAACCTTAGAGCTGATCCTTAGAGCTGAACCTTAGAGCTGAACCTCAGAGCTGAACCTTAGAGCTGAACCTTAGAGCTGAACCTCAGAGCTGAACCTTAGAGCTGGACCTTAGAGCTGATCCTCAGAGCTGAACCTTAGAGCTGAACCTCAGAGCTGAACCTTAGAGCTGAACCTTAGAGCTGAACCTTAGAGCTGAACCTTAGAGCTGAACCTCAGAGCTGAACCTTAGAGCTGGACCTTAGAGCTGAACCTTAGAGCTGGACCTTAGAGCTGAACCTCAGAGCTGAACCTTAGAGCTGGACCTTAGAGCTGAACCTTAGAGCTGAACCTTAGAGCTGAACCTTAGAGCTGAGCCTTAGAGCTGAACCTTAGAGCTGAACCTTAGAGCTGAACCTTAGAGCTGAACCTTAGAGCTGAACCTTAGAGCTGAGCCTTAGAGCTGAATGATAAACTGAGTTCAGAGGTTCTAACTCTGTTGCTGTAGAATGCACATATATAATATCAGCATCATCTAGAACCTAGAGAAATGTCGCCTGGATCAATCGTTTTCTATAATTAAGAGGAAAACACCTTATTCTTGTAAAACACGTTATACTTGTAATAGTTGTAATAGTTGTAGAGTTGTAATAGTTGTAATAGTTGTAATAGTTGTAGGGTTGTAATAGTTGTAATAGTTGTAATAGTTGTAATAGTTGTAATAGTTGTAATAGTTGTAGGGTTGTAATAGTTGTAATAGTTGTAATAGTTGTAGGGTTGTAATAGTTGTAATAGTTGTAATAGGTGTAGGGTTGTAATAGTTGTAATAGTTGTAATAGGTGTAGGGTTGTAATAGTTGTAATAGTTGTAATAGTTGTAATAGTTGTAATAGTTGTAATAGTTGTAATAGTTGTAATAGGTGTAGGGTTGTAATAGTTGTAATAGTTGTAATAGGTGTAGGGTTGTAATAGTTGTAATAGTTGTAATAGTTGTAATAGTTGTAATAGTTGTAATAGTTGTAATAGTTGTAGGGTTGTAATAGTTGTAATAGTTGTAATAGTTGTAATAGGTGTAGGGTTGTAATAGTTGTAATAGTTGTAATAGTTGTAATAGTTGTAATAGTTGTAGGGTTGTAATAGTTGTAATAGTTGTAATAGTTGTAATAGGTGTAGGGTTGTAATAGTTGTAATAGTTGTAATAGTTGTAATAGTTGTAGGGTTGTAATAGTTGTAATAGTTGTAATAGCTGTAATAGGTGTAGGGTTGTAATAGTTGTAATAGTTGTAATAGGTGTAGTGTTGTAATAGTTGTAATAGTTGTAATAGTTGTAATAGTTGTAATAGTTGTAGGGTTGTAATAGTTGTAATAGTTGTAATAGTTGTAATAGTTGTAGGGTTGTAATAGTTGTAATAGTTGTAATAGTTGTAATAGTTGTAGGGTTGTAATAGTTGTAATAGTTGTAATAGGTGTAGGGTTGTAATAGTTGTAATAGTTGTAATAGTTGTAATAGGTGTAGGGTTGTAATAGTTGTAATAGTTGTAATAGTTGTAATAGTTGTAGGGTTGTAATAGTTGTAATAGTTGTAATAGTTGTAATAGGTGTAGGGTTGTAATAGTTGTAATAGTTGTAATAGTTGTAATAGTTGTAATAGTTGTAATAGGTGTAGGGTTGTAATAGTTGTAATAGTTGTAATAGTTGTAATAGTTGTAGGGTTGTAATAGTTGTAATAGTTGTAATAGTTGTAATAGGTGTAGGGTTGTAATAGTTGTAATAGTTGTAATAGTTGTAATAGTTGTAATAGTTGTAGGGTTGTAATAGTTGTAATAGTTGTAATAGTTGTAATAGGTGTAGGGTTGTAATAGTTGTAATAGTTGTAATAGTTGTAATAGTTGTAATAGTTGTAATAGGTGTAGGGTTGTAATAGTTGTAATAGTTGTAATAGTTGTAATAGTTGTAATAGTTGTAATAGCTGTAATAGGTGTAGTGTTGTAATAGTTGTAATAGTTGTAATAGTTGTAGAGTTGTCCCCTCCACATAATGCAGTGTTAGCGCTGTATGCTACAGTTTTATAAAAGTAAACACATAACTATGGTATATTGTGATTATTTTATCTTCAATTGGAACTATTGTAAATCATGAAGTAATGCAGAGTTTTGCATAGGTGAAGGGTTAAATATTAGACATAAATCATGACACTTTCTGGGTAATGTTACTGTAGAACATGAAGAACAGAAGCTTAAGTCCAGGATTGCGTCACATGACACATGAGGCTTAAAGAGTCGGGCTAAACAGAGTTAGGTTTCCTTGACCCAAGTCATGCCACATATTTCAGTTATGATTCTGAAGTCAAGGGGCAATCTCAAAATGTTACTGTGGGAATTAGTCCCATTCTGGATGGTTCTTGTTGCCTTGGTAATAAATACTTGTTACACAAATACGTCAATTCAATAATAAATAGAAGTCATTATGTGCACTAATAAAGTGAGGAAGTTGAGCTCTGTCAAAATGACAGGGCTTTTCATTTGTCATGAACTGTTCACAGATGTGACATCATTATGCAGCTTTCCAAATGCACATTTAATGTTTATGTGGATGAAGTAAATTAACTGACATAAATTGCCCACTCCGAGATTAGAATTTGCCGGAGTTCAAAATCAACTAAAGCAAATGCTGAACATAGCACATGTACAAACATCTTTCATCTTTGTGCTTCCAGCTATTTTGTGTTGGGAATGTTTTCACTTTTGCAGCCAACAAAAAACACAAAGGTAACAAATCCGTGCAGCTCCATCGACACAAACATAATGTAAGGGACTTCACAAACCTCCATATGAATACTAAACAACATTGAAATTGGATGAGCCAAGGCCTCAACATACACAACATAAACTATTGTTAGCATAAGAGTTTTACCAGATAAACAACTCTTTATCTGACCCTTTAGATTCAAATATCTTTGACAGTGACAACGTGTATGTGCATGGATCATCTTTCATCTTTGAAATATTTGTTTTAATGTATGAATGTTTTCTGATAAAATGTATTTTTGTGCTTGGGCACAGGTTCTGACAGAAAGTACTTACTGTGGGTTCTCCCTGTGTTACTGTGGGTTCTCCCCGTGTTACTGTGGGTTCTCCCCGTGTTACTGTGGGTTCTCCCCGTGTTACTGTGGGTTCTCCCTGTGTTACTGTGGGTTCTCCCCGTGTTACTGTGGGTTCTCCCTGTGTTACTGTGGGTTCTCCCCGTGTTACTGTGGGTTCTCCCCGTGTTACTGTGGGTTCTCCCTGTGTTACTGTGGGTTCTCCCCGTGTTACTGTGGGTTCTCCCCGTGTTACTGTGGGTTCTCCCCGTGTTACTGTGGGTTCTCCCTGTGTTACTGTGGGTTCTCCCCGTGTTACTGTGGGTTCTCCCCGTGTTACTGTGGGTTCTCCCCGTGTTACTGTGGGTTCTCCCTGTGTTACTGTGGGTTCTCCCCGTGTTACTGTTGGTTTTCCCCGTGTTACTGTGGGTTCTCCCCGTGTTACCGTGGGGTTACCGTGGGTTCTCCCCGTGTTACCATGGGTCCTCTCCGGCTCCTCCCACTGTCCAAAGACATGCGTTAGGGTTAGGGTTAGGTCAAATTTGTAACTCTAAATTGGCCCTATGGACAGGTGTTGAAAATTAGCATATTCTACTATAACACTTAAAACATTGCATCTGGTTCGTCCAATGTAAATGCTATGTCCATATTAAATAAATAAATAAAGGAACTTTAATAATGCTCATTAAGCCTAAAACAGTTAAGAGAAAAGCAGAGGAAAAATGTTTAAAGAGGCCAGCTCTGGACAGCTGCAGGAGAGAGATCTGAGCTTTCTGAGAAATCCCTCTGTCTTTGGACAGTCAAGGTGCAAAGAGTCACTGCTCAGTCCGGCTCTGCACAGAGGACAATAACAGCCCCGCTCTGCAGGACAAATCTGGACAAACCGTGAAGCTACATGAGAGTCTTTTTTCAAAGGAAAACTTCAAAGGAAAACTTCTCCATGAAGATAGATCAGTTTTAGGCCATTATGTGGAATGTCTGATGTATAACATCTCCACGGTGACAGACCATTCACCAGAAAAGTTACAAGTCAGGTCTGTGCAGAAACAAGCTCAAAACAAGGGTGTATGTTTATGCACAAATGTCTATAAATGTTTGAGCTGAAGTCTGAAACATGAGGCTTTTTATGACTTCAACTATGACTCTTTCAACTGACTTAACGGGACGTATTATCAATCAACTTTAATGAGCTTTTAGCCTTGTTATGACAGTGTTTCCTCATCATTTGTTACTCAAAGTTGTATTTTGACTGCAAGTATTGTTGTTGTGTTACTTTTAATGGCGGTTGGCAGCAGTAGAATGACATGGAGCATCAGGTGGTGGTCAATGGTGCAGTCGCTCCAGCTGGTGTTGGACGTGGGGCGGTGCGGGGGCTGTTGTAGCGGCTGGTGGTGTGGAGGGAGGGTTGACCCAAGTTATGATGTCAATCGATGGTGCTGCAATGGGTTATTACATCATTGAGGTAAATCTGGGACATTTACAAGAAGTATAAATCGTTGAACAGGGCCCACTGCTGTCATGATCTGACCCGTCTCTGACCAGGGAGCATTACAACAATTGATATTGAAACCCAAATTACATATTGTGTTCCTGTGGAGTGTGGACCATCAAAGTACCATCATAGTGAAATGTACAACCGAACACGAGAGCCCTTTGTCCTGTCAATTTACACAACATTAAGAACATAGTTAAGATGTCAAATGTAACTTTGTTAAATAATTGCAACCACACTGAGCCAAGTACAATGGGGTGGGACTTTATACTTCTTACCATTCCACTTCGAGCTATTATCATAGCAATTTCATATGAACTGGTTTGTGCACCTGCATGTGTAATTATTGTAAACCATATGTGTCGTAGGCTTTGCAATAAGCTCAAAATAAACCAATCAATCAAAGTGTCTGAAACAATATCTCATTTTGAATGTTTGTGTGGACTATTAATAATACTTTGAATAGTGTTGGACAGAAGCTACTGCCCCAACACCACACACTAAATATATCAGCGACAAACATGGCGTCTAAAAAGATTTAACGACCCTCTAAACACTGTAAACAAGTTGCGAACCCAAATTGAGCATCTTTTCTCTGCGCAGCATCACTAAAACATCCAAAATAGCAGCATTAGCTCGATATGCTGCTAAGATTCCTGCTATCTACGCCCCAAGCAACCGCACTTGAATAATTGCCAAAGTGTTTGAGTTGACAAGATATGCGATCATAGTGTCAAATTTGAAAGCAAGCGCAGACATTTGAAACACACCCTTTGAGTCCATGGATGTGTGCTATGGCTGTGTCTCTGAGGCCACAGCATTCAAATTGGATTTCAAGCTCATAAAGTGTTTAGAAGATGATTCTTTCCATCAGATTTATGAAGGGAAGGGAGCCACCGCCTTGATTTAGGAAGCGCTCAGCCTAATTCTCCACAGAGGCGTTGGAAGATAAACCTTTGGGCGCTTACTTTAATTTGCAAACAATTTTTAAACCAAAGGAGCGGATTTTCTCAGCCCCGTGGTGTCGATTAGCAGCTAAGAAGTATATCCTCCTCACAGCTGTGCTTCTGCCACCGCCAGGAAGCCTTCGCATACATAAAACTAAAAGTATGCATAATATTATCTCTGACACTTAATCAGTCTCCATTAACGTGCCGCAGACGAGCCTCCCTCAGACGTATCGTGCACTTTTCTGCACAATTCAAGGGTGTAAAACTGCAGGTGTGACATTTACAGCGAATGAGACGATGATATAATGATGTTTGGAGCCTAAAATGTTGCTCCGCTTGGCTGTTTGTGCATTTCATATTTTCTTTCTCAAACCAAAAGTGACGGACAGTCGATACAGAGCGGGCGGGAGGTATGTGGGTGGACTTTTTTTTTTTTGCAGCCCGACTGTTTTAAATTAGAAGCAGTAATGTTTTCAGTGGACCACAAGAGACCTGGCTTGTCAAATGTAATAGCTTCACAGATAATGAACAATTTCACCACTCTTTGTCTGTCTGTGCTCACTACTGTTTCTTAGAATCATTGCATTTTTATAAGATAAGATAAGATATTCCTTTATTGTCCACACATGGGGAAATTTCATTGTTGCAACGCAGGTAGATACAGAGGAAAAGGACAGATAACTTATAGGAAGTTTAAATAGAAGTTCTTAATAGAAGAACTCTAGACAAAAACTTCTCATTTCCTAATAAGGAATGGAGGGGAAAAATAAAGATAAAACAGCTAGCGTAAGACAAGATAATACTAATAATAATAGTAAGTAAGTAAGTAAGTACATTTTATTTGTTTAGCACCTTTCACAGACAGAAGTCACAAAGTACTTCACAAAACACAGAATAAAACAATAAAAACAAAAAAAACTTACAGTGAGCAACACATATACAACAATATACAGTCAAATCAGTCCGTAAAACAAAAGCAATTAAAAGGCTTGACTAAATAAAAAGGTTTTAATAATGGTAAAATAAACACTATTTTCATCAGTTATATGCACATGAATGTGACATATATATATACATATATCTGCACTTTTTTGATGCATTAACTCCACAGTCTGCATCCATCGTCTGCAGAAAAATTCAAACTTACCAAGAAACGAAGGTATATTTTCTGTTGGGTAACCAGGTGAACTAGGACTGCCATATCTCCTTTTAGCAGAGTATGCCTCGGTGATGTCTGTCTGCTGCTTGTCATGACGGCATACTGCTCAGAGACAGAGGCTGGAGCAGCCTCATCACGCTCGGGCTTAAAATACTTAGTCCACCTGACATCATCCTCTAAGCCTGTTCGGATTCAATTTACATTCTTCACGTCTGTCAACGGCCAAAAGGATGCAAAGGTGTCGGGAGGTTTGAAGCTGAAATAGATTGTAATAGTAGAAACATTTTAAAATACACATGAAAAATATTTCTTACACTGTTATTATTTGAAGTATAGATGTTAAAAATACATTTGATTAATCCACAAAGAGTGTTCCCTTTCTCCACATTTTGGAAAGGAATAAGGATGCAGCCGGTGTAACAAAGGAGTGGCTCAGTGAGGGTCCTTGAGTGGCCCACCTGAACCAACACTCTCCACCTGATGGAGCCTGAGAGGTTCTGCAAAGAAGAACGGGGGGGAACTGCCCATAAATGTGCCAAGCCTGTAGCATTACTCTCAAAAAGACTTGAGGCTATAATCAGTGCCAATGGAGCTATTGTATTGTATAGGATTGAGCAAACGCTGTGAATACTTATGTACACAGGCTTTTTATTTTTACTAAAAGAATTCAAACAGACTTTTGCTCATGTTGTGAACACTTTCTGGATGCACTGTTCACTGCAGCTGATTTTCTTTGCAGTTCCGTAAGTAGATTGTAGCTAATTGCGAATGCTAATGATGTATAACACATTAACAACAGCAGAGACTAAAACACTATGAACGACAGCCGAAAGTTATTACAAATATTATAGTTTGTTTTGCTCTAATTGTATCGTCAATTATCACAAATGTTCTATTTGAATCATGATAAAACATTCACCTAACTTGGAAAAGGAAAATACATTTGATGATTGAGTATTTTTCTTGCCTCATTGGCATTGTGTGACTTTAATTTATTGTATGTTTATTTGATAGGAACAGAACAAAAAACATTTTAAAGCATTTGAAAGTGAAAACTATGTCCATGTGGCTCAGAGCCAAATGCAGACCAGGCTCTCCACATCCAAGAGATGTTATGTGTTAAAACAATCTGTGTCATTAAACACATCTTAACAAACCATAAATAAGACTTCTTGAATTTTAACTGATCTAGATATCATTTTTTTGCGAGGCAAAATCACAAAATGATTGTCAATTGACAGTACGCAAAAAAGGAAATAACAATTATGTTACTAAAGTTTAGGAAATATTTGTCCAAAAGTAGGAATCTGTCTCAAAGTATTTATGATTCATATTGTGTTTGCAATCTACTGCCTTTTCAACCAGTAATCGAAATGCGGACAGTCCTCACTATTAAATATAATCTTCTACAACACAAACACGCAGACCAATTTCAATCACCCCTTTCCGTATAAAAATGTCTTTGATCGATCCCTTGCTCTGGTGATTTACAGCCTCTTGTAATGGCATGTGGTGGAGATGTGCCTCATTGTCATGCGTCCCGTGGTGTTATCTGCCTGTGGTCGGCCTGCTGTGCTCACTGATGTGGACTCTACACCATCTCTACAGGGAAGAACATCAAAACCACTGCTGGCACCGTTTCACACAACTTTGAAATTCTGATATTGTTCTGTATCAGTATTTTGACATTAGAAGATAATGTTCAATGAACAATCAAATTTTTTGTTACAAATATGAGTGTTTATGTATGAGGACATAAATGAGGCTTGTCAGATGGTTGTGACGTCACACATTCTACACTCACATGACAACAGCAAACGAAACTGAAAGGAGTTTCTCTGTTGTTGCCCCACAACAATTCTTCTTCTTAATTGAGTGAAAGGTAATCAATGTGTGTGATCCCACAATGTCAGTGATACAGCTGCAGTGGTTTTCTACAATGCTCAGATAAAAAGTACATGTAAATGTCTATATCTATATGTGTATATTTGTTATTGGACAGTGTTGTTTTGAGCTCTTACATGGGAAATGTCATTCCTCACCCTCCACACTTTTTGTTCCACTCACTGCTAAAATTCTGAATGTTGTGATGTCATCTGTATAACCTTTATAGTGGTGTGCAAAATTTATTGAGATTTGCACATAACTGCACAACAATACAGTGATTTGAATTTTTTATTTTATAGCTATAATCATGTTACACATATTGAGCGTCTTCATTTGTATTCATGCCATAATAATTATACATATTAACATAATTTCATTATCATCCCCCAAAATGTTGTTTATGATACTGCAATCACATTTGCTTTGTGGCAACATTCAGCAGACGTCAATCAGCCGGTGTGTCATTCCTCTTCTTTCTTTATCATTGATACATTAACTGTTGTAATTGAACAAGCCGTCCATCTCTGGAGTCTTATTTATTTACAGCCGTGACAAAGATGACACTGACACCACTGCACATGTATGAAACGTCTCATGAAAGACTGAAACGCCATCTTGTCTGTCCACATATCACACTTGAATCTAATATAGCGTCATATATGGATGTCGAAAACTGTAAAAGGTGCGAGAACATTTACAATAGAAGTATTTGAATTTGGAATGAAATGTCTTCTCTTTTCTTTCCCTGCATCTTTGCCTTCGCTCTGTGGCTTAACTCTGCCATGGATCACAGCGGCTGAATAAAGCAGAGATTCATGAAAAGAACATGAGATATACCAACACTGTCATCTTCACTGAAGCCACAAGAAATACAACACTGTAATAGCATTTTACAAACCATTGTATTTGATAATCCAAAAATAAGGAGCAAGGAGAAAAAACATTTTACAGCTACATTTTTGTTATAAATTAGACATTGTACTAAATCATTACAGCATAGTCGTGGATTTAATGAACTTTTAGGGATTGCTAATACATTTAAAACACATCTGATTATATTTCATTGTGAACTGAACAACTTTGAAAGATAGATATTATTGTATTTTCACAGGAACTTTTAATTACCCTTTTAGGAGAAGAAGAATACAAAAACTACATTTGTATTTAAGAACCTATTGGCAGGACTATAGATATAAATTAACTTGTAGATTAATGTGTTTAAACCCCTTAAAACTACTTAGACCATCAAAAATTAACAACACTTACGGTAGTTAAAACAGACTTCACTATTCCTCATACAGGAAGAGGGGCGTGGCCATATTGCCTTTGAACAGAGTTTTGAACACAAAGATAACGATGGCGGATTTGTACTGGTCAAAGGAAACATGAATGAAAGTGTGTTTACTATATAAATGTATATGGTCCACCAGGAAGTGACCTCACTTTCTATCCCGAAGTTACAGATCTGATTGCAAACCACTCTGAGAGAACCCTTGTCTGTGGTGGAGACTGGAACTTACATGTTCAGACGATATTAGATTAGTCTCAAACGCACAAAGTAATGCTAAATCTATAAATAATCAATATCTGGAGAGAGGTGAATCGTAAAGTCCACCAATATTCACATTTTTCCACCCACTTAAGATCTATACTAGAATAGACTACTTTGCAAAAAAGATAGATCCAGACGGTCCTAAGTGAGCATGCCCTTATTTACATCACTGTAGATCAGGAACAGGAACAAAAAACACACTTTGGAGATTTAATAGTTTACTCAAGGACCCTCAATTTATAAAAACAATGTCAAATGACATCGAGATTTATTACGAGGAAAACTACAATGGTGAAGCTTTGGGGGGCAGAGTAACTGCTGTCGCCTCAAGCAAAAAGGAACAAATGCAGAAAAAAACTAAACGATTTACAAAACAAGCTATAGATGTCAGAAGCTAAACATGCCAAAAACAAGGATCCTCAAATGCTACAGGAATTAGAGGTGAGATTAATGACCTGGCCTCACGAGAAATCATTGCTCTTCACCAAATAAATAAAATAAATAAAATAAAATAAATAAAATAAATAAAATAAATAAAATAAATAAAATAAATAAAATAAATAAAATAAATAAAATAAATAAAATAAATAAAATAAATAAAATAAATAAAATAAATAAAATAAAATACATTAATAAAATAAATAAATACATAAATACATAAATAAATAAATAAATAAATACATACATACATACATACATACATACATACATATATAAAATTATATATAATCTAATTATATAACAATCATAAGAATTCCTGATTTCCGGTTATGGTGGGACTTCCGGTTATGGTGGGACATCCGGAAAAACAACCATAAGAAGTCCCGTTTGCAGTGTTCCAGAAGCCATGTGGGGGACCAGCAGCTTTGGTCTGATGAGAGCAGATTTACAGTTTTTGGCCTAAAGGCAAAAGGCGGTGTGTGTACATGTATGTGTGAGATGTATGTGTGGCAGTAAACTAACACGACACATGACTCTGAACACACCATCCCCACAGAATACAGGGCAATCTTGGGAGAAAGTCTGTTTGGCGTCTGCAAAAGACTTGAGCCTGGAGCTTCACCTTCAGCAGGACGATGACCTTAAACATAAAGCCAGAGCTATATACCACGGATACATTTTATATCTCCCAAGGGGGGCGTGCCAGAAAATGTTTGACAAGCCATGCTTTAAAGTGACAAATAGTACAAAAAGAGCTGATTAAACATAAAAAGGTTATGTCCAAGCTTTCAAATAAGGGCATACATTTCAAATGTTCTGATACTTCAAACTCAACTAATAATATGTTTACATATAATAATATGTTTACATATTATACATGTTTTAACACATTTTGGTTGGATTGACATGTATCATCTGAATATCATCATTGGAAAACAAAAAAATATGTTAATTTGTTGATGTTAATTTTTGTCAATATCGCCCACCCCTTGTTTGAATATTTGGTTGTTTGCAGAGGGTTTAGCAATGTAGTTTAGCAAGCAAAATCTGTGGCACATGTTACAAAGTGAGTGCAATTCCACATATCCTGCTCTCTCTGGACTTGCTGACAGAGGTTTGAGTTTCCATAGATGAGCAGACCTGACTGTGGCCATGTCTAGGCGGAGTGAGTCTACCTAATACCAGAGTCAGGCTGGCGCCGCAGTCTCCTGTCAGCCTACGGCATGAGCTGGCGTGCGCTTCCACACTCAGGGGTGTCTCTTGTATTTACGGCCTTTTTGACCCCCGCCCCTAACAAATATCATTACATCACTTACCCTGTTTCAGAGCCACTGCCAAGCACTGCATGGCCCACACTTCTCAGCACCCTTTTCTGTGACTAGCATTTACACCTGTTAATCATTCACTTTGCACTGCTTGTAGATCATGAGGAGAAAAAGATCATAAGATTCCAGTTTGTTGTGGATGTGTGGGCATGATGGGGCCTTTTATGACAGGCAGTAACAGCTGCTGTAGAGCGCAGCCCCTGTGATAGAAGCTGTGAGGATGAAACCTGGCTGACCTGATTTATTAGTACACCAGATCCTAGACGAGTTGCAGGAAGTATTTCCATATAGATTTTTGGGGGACTTGTCATGAGAGGTATAGAGGCCTATGTCCTCAAAAAAATTCTGGCCAGACCTCTCCTCTGAAAGTGGGCGGGGGGTCTAAAATAAAATCAGCTGTCACTGTCTGCTTGTTGGACTGAGGTGAACACATAGCACTGGAGCTGGCCTCCAAGACCGACTGGGATTTTCTATTGGTTTGGATAGACCCTGCAGGCCGGGGGTGCAGTGGCCACCGTGTGGGATTCTACTGAGCTTTTATCCTTTATTATCTACTCAACCGGTAGGATATTTTATCACTTTATACAACTTTTGAATTACTCCTGCTGGATTATCTTGAAAGGGATAAAAAGTATTCATGTGATTTAGATTGAAGTGAAACCATTGACATGACACACATTATTATACTCTGCTTCAGAGGGTCATGATATTAACTATAAACTCTAGTTTAATATGCATGAAGCTGACAAGGCACATGCTTCACACATAACACATGTTTAGAATACAATCATTCAACCTGTATTTTTTATACACAGATCAACCTTCTGAGGTGCATTTAAAACAGTGTGGCTTAAAAGTGACCAAGAGTAAATAACAGCAGCGACCTAAATAAAACCTAAATGTTAATCCCAACCTCCTTAGTTAACTTTACGTTTCATGAAGAAACATGACCCTTCGTGGTCCAGTTTAAAATAGGTGTGATTTATTTTTGCATGAACATGGTGCCTAAATTACTTCACTTTCTTGTTATTTGAGCTAGCAGCTAGCAGAGTGTCATTAGATATCACCTCACACTGTTGACAGATTTTTTGGGTTGTAAAATTAGATTTTTTACAAAAGACCTACAGATCAGAAAAGTTTAGATATTAAACATGTTTTAGCGATTCCCATTATGCAAAAATAATAATGCATTACAGTCTATCCTTCAGCGTTTGCGACAGCATTCAATAATAAATCACTTGTGCCACCAGTATACAGGCCGTATACATCGTTTTACTAAGGTTTTTTTACATTCTGTATTTTACATTAGCATTAATAGATTATTGTTTTGGACTTAATTATGCAACTCTGACAGAAAACCTACCTTATAGATATTAGTCTGTTTGAGGCTTAGTCAGAAGAGACTGCCATACCTTGTCACAATCAACAGGGGGAGGCCCTTCCACAGGCAGCTTCAGGAGCAAACACAGCTACACTTCAAACCAAAATGGCCAAAAATAATACTAAGATAAGATACTATAAAAATGTTTTTCTCTTCTGTTGTGCACTTAAATGTCATTTTATCATATATTATTTGATGAGTTGAGACAGTGTATCAACAAGATACCCCCATTGCCTTTGCTATAATTATTTTCTGTCAAGCCTTGTTGACAGTAATGGCAGGTTCACATACTGTACATGTCATGTAAACTGTATACCAATGCACTAAATGCCAAATATAGCAGCATTCTGACACAGAAACAATGTTCTACTCTCCTCCAAAGACACTTAGAATATTATAGCTAAAACACCATTATACACCTACATTGTACAGAATAAAACCACTTTGGGAACGTTTAAATATTGTAGTAATATTGCGATGCTATTCATCAATGCAAGCATAAAAATCATGCTTTTCACTGTCTATACCACATAGCTGCTGGCAGCAAAAATCTCACCAGGGCAAAAAGAAACGTAACAAGAGGAACCGGCTTCATTCTGAAAACTCAAAGGTCGTCCCACTGACCAACTGTGTGGCCATGTACCAAGCAGCTGTCTCCACGCGAGCAGACAACACCAGCGGGGTACTGAGCATGGAGTTAACTGCTGCTGCTGCTCTTGTATCTACAGCGCTTCATCTGAGATAGTGGATGGCTATGGAAACTTCTAGTTACGCACATATTCACTCTTACACTGATGTAAAAGAGAGACGCTGTTTTAAATTGCTGGCCAAAACTTTGTGGGGGTTTAATGGGCTTTGGCAGGCTTTAGAAATGTAACAACACTCAAACTGCATGTGCCGAGAAATAATGTGAAAAGTGCCCTAAAATACTCCAGTCACGCTCCCATGAATTGTCTGTACACCAAGTTGGTATAGCCATGTTGCACTGTATGTTGAAAGAGTCGAGGGGATGACAGTTTGACAAATGACATACATACATATTGTGTGCATGCAAAAATAGAAAGCGATATAAGACATACTTCACTTCAAACAAGCTGTTTTTTTGTTATTGGCATTGCCTATGATTTTAAATGCTTTATTCTAAAATGGTTGGTATCGTTATGTGCTGTATGTGCTGCTTTTCCGAGAAGAGCATATGTCATTAGTTATAGACAGCAATTGCAAGGTGCACGCGCTTCATGCCAACTAAACTGAAGAGCCTTTTCAGCCATCACTTTGATTTCCGGTTATGTAGAAGTGGAGGCAGCTAATGATATTTCCTGCTTCATTAGGTCATGGAGGAATCAGAGGTCTCTTCCCTGCCTGGGGGAATAGCCAGCGCGAGGAGACAATTTGAAAGTCAAGAAATTGCATCATCACACAGTGTTACGCAGTTTCAGTTTCAACACAGAACAGTGCAGGTATTATACTGTGCACTTGGGTTATTGAGTCATTGAGACTTTGCAGAATCCGTCAAATATGTGTCTGATGCATATTGTGTGGCATGTGGTTTAATCAACAAGCAAGCACTACCAAGACGAGTAAAAACCTCTGCATTTTGTCTTGTAAACAAAGATTTAAAAGGGCAGTTACTTTGCTCTGTAACAGAAAAGAGAACAGCTTGAAATAGTTTTGATCTTTGTTCCATCTGTGATGACCCTTTCTAAACTGTGCTAAGCAATCTGATCCTGCATTTTCTCTGCATGTTTGTTTTGTATTGGAGCGAGGAAGCAAATATACTGGTAAACTCACATCTGACTATGGCAAAGAGAAGCTGAAGTGGCATTGAACTAATCCGAGTGGATGTGTGCGTGTGTCTGTGTGTGGCGTGCACATTTATCAACTGTGTTTGACACCCTCTGTCTGCATCATCACAGGAAACGTCTAACTCTGAAGTGACGGTGTCAGGCAGCAGGCAAGTCCTCTCAGGCAGTCAGCTAAATCACAACCACCAAACTATGGTATTTGCTCATTCTATCTTTGTCACTATAGTTTGTTATTCATATTAAGGAGCTAAATCTGATCTTGTTGTCTATATCTCTTAATGTAGGTCTCTTACAGTGGCAGTACACTGGCTTCCAATTTTGAAAACCATGAAAATGAGACAGGTAAGTATTAATGATAAATATAATGTATCATCATAACATTTACATGCTTTCATTTACATAAATGTCCCTGTTAACACGTAGACGAGGATCAGCCCAGATACACAACCAAAGAGCTGAGAGATCACTTTGAGAAAACAATAGAGGAGGCTGCACCCCACAAACCAGCAAAGGTAAACCATTATAAACACACATAAACACACATTCATTCACACATTTCATTTTCTAATTAAAGTTTAAAAATAAATGTACATTTATGTTTTAGTTTATATGAAATGTATAAAGACATCTAGAAATATATATACATCTTTTTTTGTCCTTCAAAAGATTACCCGTGACATCAATCGGTCAAAGTGGGCTTCAAACATGACCCAAAACGACACAATGTCCAGTGAAGCATATGAAGCATCTATAACTGCAGCACACGATGACACTGGAGCGGCAATGATGGATTACAATGATTTTCCGCCACCACCAGCTGATGATTCTGACTACCTGCCACCCCCACCTCCAGATTTATTGCAAATGCCACCGGAGAATCATGACATGCCAGTATTCCAGTACGCACCAGAGCCTGAAGAACCAGCCCAATCCTCCAAGTGCACCCTCAGCAAAGACGCTTACTTCAAACAGAGGAGTCAGAGTGAGCTCAAACGTCTCTACAAGCACATTCACCCGGAGGTTCGGAAAAACATTGAGAAGGAGATTTTTAGCGATGTCAAGGAAAGTGTTCAGAACCAGGAATTCACCTATAAAGAATATGCAGAGGAAATGAACCAAGATGAAGAGGAGGAATATGAAGAGATCCTGCCGGGAGATGTACAGTCAATGCGGTGGATGTTTGAAAATAAGCCCCTCGACACCATCAGGGACGAATCTCCGGATGAGGAGGACGACGACAAAAAGATAACACAACAGGAAGTCATTCTTGGGAAAGATGTCAGACGCACCGCTTGGATGTTTGAGACAAAGCCCAGGGACAAATCAGAATACAAAAACAAAGTCAATAAATTGGACAAAGGAGATGTGCGAGCTGCAGCATGGTTATTTGAAACAGAGACCATGGACAAACTGAACAAGAGACGAAAGGAAGACGATTTAACAAAGGAAATTGTATTCACTGAGGAGGATGAAGACTCCACCATCAACATGATCGATAACAAGTACATGCAGACCTTGGGGCACACGGAGACAATTGATGAGAGCCATCTGCTCATATTAAGGTCAGTGTTGGAAGAAATTAACGGAGACATGAAAACTATCACCAGCACTTTTGACACGCAGTTTAAGTGCGTCATCATGGGACAAGCAAGTGAGATCTTAGAAGTCAAATCCGTACGTAAAATTGAGACAGAAATGGAAAACTCTATTGCCTCTCGTTGGCTTTTTGACACTCAGCCACTAGATCTGACCAACACAGAATCCTCTACTTTCAAGCTTGTGTGCAGTCTCTCGATGGAGGACAGCAATAAGGGCGACTGGGGAAGGTGGCTGTTTGAAATAAAGACTTTGAGTTCCTTCACTGAATGGGAAAGGTCAAAACTGGAGAAAGAAGAGGTCATTGGAGCCGATGTACGCAAGCATTGCATGGTTTTTGAAACACAGCCGATGGATACTTTGAAAGATGACTCCAATGCTAGGCCCCAATCAATTGAAGATATTATTGGTGGCAATGTTAAATCTGCAAGAAACTTTTTTGAAACCAGTCCACAAATAGCCAGAAGAAATTGTGCAGCGGTTGGAAAACTGAAAAAGCGAACACTGAATGAGGAAGAAAAAGGAGATGTAAGACACCAAAAGTGGCGATTTGAGAGTCAGCCTCTCGAGCACATAAGAGAGGCACGGAAAGAGGTTATTCGCACCGTGAATGTTGAGACCGACCTGACACAGGAGGATGGAACGAGCTACAGGGCTGACGTGCGCAAGAACTGCTGGGTTTTTGAGACACAGCCAATGGATGGTTTGAAGGATGATTCAAACAGTCGGCCCACAACAAAAGAGGAAATTATTGCAGGTAATGTGAAATTAGCAAGGCATTATTTTGAAACTGCTCCAACAGAGGAAATAAAGGACCTTGCTGATGTTGGAAAGCTTAAAAAATCTGTGGCTCTTGAGGAAGAAAGAGGAGATGTGCGGCACCAGAAATGGAGGTTCGAAAGCCAACCACTGGAACAAATTAGAGAGGAAAAGAAGCAGGTTGTTCGTACCATTGACATGGAGGAAATAGATAAAGTAGATGTTTCAAACTACAAAAACATTTTTGAAAGCACTGAAATAAACCAAAGAATTGATGAATCACATAGGATATTAGTTGAAGGCGTCACATCTGGATCAGTGAAATCCAATAAAACCTTATTTGAATCAACTCCGCTTTATGCCATGCAAGACAGCTCCGGACACTTTCACAAGGTAAAAACAGTGCGACGAGAAGAAGTTGTTAAAGGAGATGTAACAACGTGCAAATGGATGTTTGAGACACGCCCAGTCGACCAGTTTGATGAAAGTATCAGCACGTACCAAATTATCAAGGGGATTTCCAAACAAGAAATTGAGTCAGGTGATGTTAAAACTGCTAAATGGCTGTTTGAAACACAACCATTAGACGGAATGAAATACTTCAGTAATATTGAGGATGAAGAGACAGCTGTAACCACAAAAAACATTGATGTCATGAAAGGGGATGTGAAGTTATGCAAGTGGTTATTTGAGACCAAGCCCATGGATATCTTGTACGAGAGAGAAGACCAAACAGGTGAATCTGAAATGGTGCCAAGAGGAGACGTAAAAACATGCTCTTGGCTTTTTGAGACTCAAGCACTTGATACTATCCACGATGAGACAGAGACTATCATGAAAACACGAACTGTGGATCAGGACGAAATCACAGGGAAAGATGTTAGAACAGCCTGTTTTCTGTTTGAGACTGAGAATTTTGAAAAAATGACAGGGGAAGAGGAAAATTCCTTTAAACGCATTACTGAGATTGACATTGCTTCAGGAGATGTGTCAAAGATGAAGTACATATTTGAAAACCAAACATCTGACATCATTACCTCCACCTCGGAAGAAGCCAGACAAACGTTGAAGAGGGTTCAGAAAGAGGACATCCAAAAAGGAAACGTTGTGAATTGCAAATGGCGTTTCGAAAACCAATCAATAGATATGATACACGATCGTGAGGAGGAACACATTAGTAACCGCACAGTTTATGATATACAAGGAGGCGACGTCAACCAGGGTCGCTTCATGTTTGAAACATGCTGCTTGGATAAAATTCATGAAGTTTCAGAAAGTGACACCGAAGAAATTAAAAAGCGAAAAATTGTTTGCGACGAAGAAGAAAAGGGGGACGTGAGAAACTACACCATGATGTTTGAAACTCAACCTCTTTACGCCATCAAGGACAAGGAAGGTCATTACCACGAGGTCACAACAGTTACAAGTGAAGAAGTTAAAAGTGGGGATGTGGTTGGAACTCGGTGGTTATTTGAAACAAAACCCTTGGATGCCATAAAAGACACAGATGAAGTGTACATCATCAAATCTGTCACACAACAAGATGTTCAAAAAGGGGACGTCACATCTGCCAAGTGGAAATTTGAAACGCAGCCTCTCGATAGGATTAGTGAAGAAAGGAAAGCTTTACTACGAACAGTGGATGATATTCAAGGTGGAAACGTAAGAATGAATTTGAGTCGATTCGAGTCTGATAACTCATCACAGGAGTCTGTCAAAACCGTTAATGTGAGTGAAATACAAAAAGGCGACGTGAGAACAGCAAAGTGGAGATTTGAAACCCAATCCATTGACAAAATAAAAAGTATGAGTGCGGAAAATCTCATTGAAACTGTTAAAAAGGAGGATGTTGCAAGGGGAGATGTGAAACAATCTGTGTGGCTCTTTGAGAAAAACCCTCTCGATCATATTAAGGAAGTTGATGAAAACACAGAAACCGCCGTCATTCAGGAAGAAATCCCCAAAGCTGATGTAAGAACTACAACATGGCTCTTTGAAACTACACCATTTGATGACTTTAATGAGACCAAAGTGGAGAAGACTGAAATAATGGGCAAAAGCGTCAAAGGAACACTTTCTGAACTTTATAATCAAAAGATGGTTAGATCTGAAGGAATACTGATTGAAGCAGATGAAATTGGTGATGTTAGAATGGCTAAATACCAGCTGATGAATCAACAGGCTCCTGAAATTCAACGTGAGGACATTATCAGAGGAGATCTGCAAACAATCATGATGAATCTGTTGAATCAGCAAGAGAAAAGTGAGCGGCAAGTGGTGATAGACTCACAAGAGATGGGGAATATTAGCTCAACTGTGCAACAATTATTTAGCCAGGAGAAGCAGAGTAGTGTTGAAAAAGAGGAAATTTTACGTGGTGACATTCAAGAAGCAATAAACAACCTTTTCCAAGAGGGCAGGTCAGCAAAGCACGGAATACTAATCCAGGAAGATGAAAAGGGAGATGTACAAATGACATTATACTCCCTCTTGAATCAACAGGACTCTGCCTCTGTTGAGAAAGAGGATATTGTAAGAGGAGATATAAGAAGCGCTCTCCAAAGACTGTCCAACACAGACGGGCTAGATGAGTCTGTCAAGATAAAGGTAGATGACGTTGAAAAGGGAAATGTCAGCTTTTACTCCACATGCATTGAGTCCGGGGCCCTTGACTACCTTAAACAGTTCCACACAGGCTCTGATGAGACATATTCTGAGAAATCAGAAAAAGAGCAGATTCTCGGGGGTGATATCAAAGGCACAAAACGTATCCTCAATCAAAGCCATGTACATATTGAACGGAGCGTAGAGGACATTATACCTGGAGATGTTCACAATGCAGTCAGGGTTTTCATGACAGAACCAAGCTCCTCGACAGAAAAACTGCAAAAAGAAGAAATAGTAAAAGGTGATTTGAGAGCTGCTTTGACCTCCTTGTCTGAGTCAGTAAATCAAACCGTTGTTGTGGAGAAAGAGGAGGTAGTGAAGGGCAACATACCTAAAGCTTTGCGGTGCCTTGAGAGGGCTCAGAGGAGCCAAAAAGAAGTGGAGAAGCCAGACATTGTTCCAGGGAACATTAGAGGCACTCTGAGGTCCCTGGAGAAGTCCACAACCAGTAGAGTTGAAACTGTTGTTGATGATTTGGTTTCTGGTGATGTCAAAGCCACCCTAAAGTCTCTCGAACGGGCGAAGATAGCGGTAAAGGAGGTTGAGAAGGAGGAAATAGTAAGAGGTGACATTCATTTGGCAATGCAAAGTCTGCAAGATGCATCTTCAGAAAAGAGGACTTGTCAACAAGAAATCGATGTGCAGGGTGATGTGAGGGGAACCATTCAGCTGTTTATGGAGTCCCCATCTTCTCCAAGAATGCAGAGGAGAGTAAGCATTGAGGAAGACATTAAGGGCGATGTCAAAATGTCTATTAAGTCTCTATATGAGTTACAAGACGAGCAGAACCAGATGGAAAGGGAAGAGGTTTTAAAAGGTGATGTCAAAGGAACTATCAAATCTTTGATGGAGAATGCCCAGCGTGAAACACCCAAAGTGCAATACCGGAGAGTGCGAGTGAAAGAGAGCCCTCCGGTTAAAAATCTTAACACTGATGCACAGAGACATGTTCAAAAGATCAAAACGGCTAACACGGATCAAACAACAAAATCTATGTCAGTGGAACATAAAACTATACAGCAAAATCACGGCATTAAAACCGTCAAGACAGAGTTCCGGAACTTAAGCTCTTCCTCCAAGAGCATGATCAAATTGGATAAAACCAGAGTAAAAACAGATGTTTACATATTGCAATCAAATACTCCAGAGCCTGATCTGCCCCTTCCACCTCCACCCCCATCTGTGGTGGATGCTGATGTCCTTCCACCACCACCTCCACCGGCTGTTGAGTCTGACATTGATCACCTCCCTCCTCCGCCACCCCCGCTTCCCTGCGAACAGGACTTCCTCCCGCCGCCTCCGTCTCAACAGGAACTGGAGAGCATGCCAGCACCACCATCCCCAGGAATAGCCAAGAAGATGACAGTGAAAAGGGTTAAAGGTCCTATTGTCCACCCGGTCCCAAAACTTGAACCTAAAGTTGAAGTTAGTAAAACACAGCAGGTATCTGTGACGTCTGGAACAACCTTTGAGGAAAGCCTTTCAACAGCAGCAACGACAACAACCACAAGAACGATTCGGACTGAAATCCCGTCACCATCAGCATCACCACAGCCATTAAAGAAAGTTATTATTCCTGTAAGATTCACACCACCGCCGTCCCCTCCTCCTTCAATGAGAGGGAAAATGAGTAGATTTAGCACACCGCTAATGCAAGCTGAAGTGAAGTTTCGCCGGCTACGTGACGAAACACCTCCGACCACGCCCACTCCCCCTCCATGTTACACGCCTGATTTAATGGACTCACTTTTAACAACAGATACAGAAGAGGTTACGAAAAATGCATCACATATTACAAAGAGCCACAAATCTCATGAATCAGCGAAGCAGGTTGTCATTGCAGATACAAAAAGCACTGCAAGCAACAAGAAAAATGTAACAGGCGTAATTATGTCTTCTTCAAAACAGCAAAGTGTATCTAATGAGAGTTTGAAGGTTGTCTCTGTTCAGAAGACCTCATCTGTTTCTGTTGTTAAGCAACAGACACACACTGCATTAACACAGAAAGAGGTTTCTATTTCCTCAACCGAGTCGCTCAAAGCTCAAACAAAACAGAAGCAAATTACTGAAGGAAAGATAGATAGCATTAGCCAAAAAAACATGGTTACATCTCAGAAAGAATCATTTACAAGTGAGACTATTCCAACTATGCCGAATGTTAATTCTAATCAGGCCCAAATCGCTGGAAATCAGATCGCTGTTAAAACTGAGCCTGAATTAACAGACTCAAGTTTGAGTAAGAACACTAAAAAAGATGTTTCAGATAAAATTCAACCTTCGCCTCAACTCAACAAGAAAAAGAAAAAGGATAAATCTCCAACTAATAAACAAGAGAAGGATCAACCACCTCAATCAGACAATACATCAAACGGTAAATCAGGCAAAGGTCAACAAAAGGTCAAAAAGACATTAAAGCAAGACAAACAGCTGGACACAACAATAAAAGGTGAGAATAAACATAATGTGAACAACATGGAGGTGAAAGTTGTCAGTGAATCTCAACAAAAGCTGGAGGAGAATAAAGATAATGCCTCCTCGAGTTTAGTCTCTGGCAATTCTGCCAGCATAACCTCACCTCCGGAAACACAGTCTACACCAAAGAAGAAAAAGAAGTCCAAAAAGTCCAGAGGCGTGGTGCAGCAACTTCAAGCTAAAGAAGTCTGCAGTGAATCAAAAGTGGAAGTTGCAGAGAACAAAACATCTACACAAATACAGAAGAGTATAACCATTTCTCAGGTTCACACAAGTGAACAAAAAGAGCAAATTGAAGTAAAGGAAAATGTATCAACTACAGTAAACAAAGAAGTTAAACATTCGCAAGAGCAAAGATTAATCCAAAGGGAAGTTAAAGAACCTGAGAAGAAAAAAGAAACGTCAGTGTTGCAGTCAAGCATAAAGGAATCCCCAGAAAAGAGCAGAGTCGTCCCGATTACTATGACAGGCAAGAGTGAAGAAAAGGAAGAGCTGAAGCCTGTAACACGAGCGGTGAAATCGAGGCAGGAGCAAGTTCAAATGTTAATCTCTCATATCGTAGAGCTGCAAAAAGAAAAGTGTGACTTCAAATCTGTGAAAACATTGCTTACTACAGTCCCCGATTGGCTCATCAGCCCTGAAAGGAAATCTGAACTGGAGACGTCTTTGAGTAAAAGGGAAACTACAGATTTTCTTTCTCGTGTAAAAATAATAGCGGAGGGTTTTCTAATGAAACTGGATGATAATGAGACAATGGAAAAGCATGAATGTAAGCTGGTTTCTGAAAAAGTTGCCTCAAGTGGAGCATCACAGAGAATATCCAAACTTAGTATAGGCTCCTCTAAAGTTGAAACCCAAATAACAACTAGGACTGAGAAAAGAAAAGAGGAGGTGAGTCAAAGTAAATGTGTGGACCTTCGAGCGCCCTCGCCATCACTGAGGATGCGGCCTCCCTCACCCACTTTCATCACCATAGAATCAACACGAAGAGGCGCTTCCCCGCAGAGAGTCACCCCTTCTCCCACTCCACTGCACAGGCCACTCACACCGCCAACACCTCCGCCACGCAGGTCTGACACGCCAACAACTCGCCTCACAAGAATCACACCGTCTCCAACCTTTGACAGAGCAGAGAACCTGGCCAGACTAAAAGACACAACAGCCAAGCTCTCCCGCGGTGTGACCCCACCACCGATACTAGCATCGCAAACAACAGAGAAGAGATCTGAGACTGTGGAATCCACTGCATCGTTCAAGCACCAAATCAAAATTGAGGGTCAAGTGATGGAAACAAAAACTTTGACGACTGAGGAAAAGGATTTAACAAAACAAATGGAGGAAATGCTCTTGAATGATGTCCGTAGTAGAGGTGACACTCACATACCTGACCCAGAAGATGAGGGGATCTCAGCGTTGACCTTTGCCTCTGTTAGAGAAAAGATGGAGTTTTTTGAAGAGGCTCGAAAGGCAGAAATAAATAAAACCTATGTGCGCAAAGAGCCCATTTCTATTCCTGAGCGTTTAGGGCCTGACATGGAGGAGGGGAATGTGGAAGAAGTGAAAGAAATAGAAGAAGACGAGCTTCCCCAGGCAGACCTTTCAAGTCTGGTAAACAAATTTGAACCACCGAATGAGAAAACATTTGAAGATACAAAAGAACTCATTCCTCGTGCTGAGCAGCTTCACAATGAAGCTGATAGCGCTGAAAAAAACAAAGTAGAGCAGGAAATGCCAAATTTTGACATTCAGGCTATTAAAGATGTTTTTGAATGGGGTGAGCAAAGTTCCTTATTCAAAGATGAGAAAAGGGCTCAGGAGGATTCTGTGTCAAGGCTGAATGAAACCGCACCAGACACTTCAAAGAGGGACGGTCCTCTGGAAAAAAGGCCAATCTCACAACAGAGCAGTCCTCTTCCTCTTCGAAGAAAGAAAGAGGAAATGATGCAAGCTGAACCATCAGGATTTACCGAAACAAAAAAATTCACAGAGGATTTCTCAAATGTTGATGAATTTGGCAATGAGATGAGTGGAACACTGACAACTGTCACCCAGCACTCAGAAAGCACTCAGCGGGTGCCTTTCTCCTATGCTGACGCAGTTAGACGAAAGGCAGCGAAGCGAGCCGAGACGTACGATGAGGACGCCACTGAAAAACTGCTGAGGAATTTCCACGAAACATGGACAGAGAGCGAGACGGTTTTCAAGAGTCTTGGCTACACCGTTTCTTCTGAGGCCTCACGAGTTCTGTCGGAACAATCTGGTAAATGTCCAGCATGTGTCAGACCGGCATGGACTTGAACTAACGGGATGCTTTGTTTGGATGGATTTGATTCTAATACATACATTGCCTGTGCTATGCTGTAGGCCAGGCATGTCCAAACTAGGGCCTGGGGGCCAAAAGCGGCCCTCAGACCAATTTTTTATGGCCCTCCAGCTTCCTGCTATGTTGGCCCAAACAACAAGTAGTACTTTTTACTGTGAAATTGGGAAAATTCAGGCATATTGATACCAACCTATCATTAATGTTCTAGGTTTAATTAAAGGTGTGGAGGCTCAACGCAATCGCGTCAAATGCCAAATTTCGAATGATTCACTTTGTCATCCAATAAATTCGATATCGTCAAGTTGTTTGTGGCCCTCTGCCCAGTTTAAGTTTCAAAATGCGGCCCTTGGTGATAAAAGTTTGGACACCCCTGCTGTAGGCTATGAAACCATGTTTAATAACCACAATATTGGACTAAAAACTTGTAAATGCATTTACAAGTCCAGTGAACCGCTGACATATTGCTACACTTTTTATTTAAAAAGATCACTTCCAAATTGACAATTTAGACACACATGCGTAACATGTAATGAGTTTTTAAGAACCGTAGACTTCAACCAAACGCATCTTCGAAATAATCTTTGTTCAGTATTCAGGCTGTTTCTATCCATTTTTACATTTTATCTATCAATGCATAACAAGTTTGTACCTTATATGTGTGAATAACGACTCTGCATGTGTGGAAGCAGGAAATGTTAAAAAATGCTTATAATAAATGTTTTTTCACAGCCTCCAGTTCCGAAGTCGGAGCTTTGCACGGTTTGTCGGAGGAGAGCATATCCGATGGACGCCCTGATAGTAGACAAAAAAAAGTACCATAAATCCTGTTTCCGCTGTGAACACTGTAGGAATAAATTAAGGTAATTGTACAATTTTAGGAGATACAGAGCTACAACCGTTGACAACAAGTGAATATATGTTTTTCTTTTCTTTTAGTGTGGGAAATTATGTATCACTCCAAGGACACTTCTACTGTTTACATCATTACAAACAACTTCTGAAATCCAAAGGGAATTACGACAATGAACTTGTACAGCAATCTTCTGGTGGACCTATCCCCTCGGATGAATGGAGAAACTCAACAGGCAGCCTAAGCTCAGTAGATTACAAAACACACAATCATGGAAATCTAGCAACAGATCCGAACAAACCGCAGGGAAATAAAATATCTGTTGTTTGGCCCCCGCAGGCAGACCACCCAAAGAAATCTTTTAAAATAGAAGACGACATTCAGTTAACTAAACCACAGTGGCCCCCACCAGACAATGCTCCAGACTCACCCACGTTGCACCACAGAAAAGCTGTTCCTAGAAGTGTCCTGTGAAGTTTTTTTTACCAGTCAAATCAACCCATAGCAAAGCAACGGCGAATATGAATATGGATATGGATATGGATATGGATAGTAAAGTATGGTGTTTCGCTGATGGTATAAAGTCAAGTGAGTTGAAAGGCAGCATAGATTGTAAGGATATTGAGGGAACTTTGTATATACTTGTAAATGGTGTGGGAGTGAGAAGCAGGTTGATTGTAAGTAGGTTAGATGTGCAAAGTGGACGTGTGAAAAGTGGCTGTAAAAAAAACAATCTACAAATTGTCAATTCTAGTTGTATTATGATTGACATAAATCATTTATTTTTACTTTTGCTGTAATAATTTAAGTAAATATAAACCAAAGCAGCAGTTCACAGTAGGTGGAACAAGATTTACTGTTTTTAGAATTCACAATTCTATTATTTCCCATTTCTGAATTTGTTCATCTTTATACAAATAAAACCATTGTTTCTTTTTTAGGAGAAAATGTCAGTCTGGGGACTGTGCAGTTGTATTATTTTGTCAGGGCTTAATCTTATTTTCTTTTGTAGCACCTGGTGTGCAAGCTTCTAAAAGGATCTTGGAATTATATTATATATAATATTAAGTATATAATATCAGTGATAAATTGGTAATTGTTCTTGTTTTGGACATTTGTATCCTATATTGAACAACAAATATTTTTAAATGAAAAAAATGTATTTTATAGACTGGAGACAGTTATACGTTGCTTTGTACAAGAAAGTTCCTGATTGTGTGATGCTGTCAGGCTGGTTCACTTATTGCTGATCTAAGGACAATAAAATGTATGAAAACAGTTTGAGCAGTGTTTTTGAACGTGTGAAATGTCCCACTGCATGTCTGAAAGTTCAGTTTTGTTTAAACTCAAGAAAATGTTCTAGGTATTTTACTTTTAGTTATTTAGTCAGTATTTGTGCTGTGTTATAACATCAATTGTATCTAAAGTAATACCATAGCTAGAACAAAACTGGTCCATCTATATTTCTGGAATTTTCTTCTAATATTGAAAAAGTCAAATATTCAAGAGTTTAACAGGTCATTTCTCACACATTCAGCATAATCTTCTGAAGTTATCTCCCCCCTTGAGAAGACTTTAAGCTAAAACCGCAGTGCAAAAGAAGAGCGTGTTAGGAATATTAAGATCTTTGGATAGAACAAGTTGTAAAATTGTTTCTAGTAACAGTTTAATAATAGCTATCATAGGCTGTAAAAACCAAATGTGGTTGCGTGTCCTCTGTTACTCCTCAATTTGGACCTGGAAGAGTTTTACTGTTGAAACGAAGCCCCTATAAAAGGCAGTAGTGCATTAGTCCAACCACATAATGAAAAGGGAGAGTGCTGAGGGAAAGATACATGTGTTATAGCTATAAAACAGTTGAGCCAAATTGTAAAAATAGTACGGCAGCAACTAATGATTATTTTAGTAATAGTCGACTAGTCAGCGTTTCATTTTCTGATTAGTCGTCAAGTCAAATGATCAGTACACCACTCACGATAGTAAATTTTGATGTACAATATACTGTATTGTTCTAGAAACTATCATGACAAACAATAACAGTGAAACTACTTCATGCCACAGAGTAACCCGGAAATCTCAGTAAAAATCTTAGCAAAATTATGTGCTGTAATAAATAAAGAGCAGAATGAAGTTGTTTTTAACCCTCTAGAGGTTGATTCAAATGTGTATATATATATATATATATATATATATATATATATATATATATATATTACCAAAAATAACAAAACATTTCCTATTATATTAGTGCAAAGGAAAGATGTGAACGATTAAAAAATTAAACCTAAAAATAACAAGTCAAGCCAGGCCTAATAATTAGCCTTTTTCTACTACTCATTAAGACTTGATAAAAATAATAAATAAATAAAAATAATACATTAGCTGTCAAATAAGGTGTCAAATATGGTGACTCAAGCTGTCAAATATGGTGACTCTAGGCTTCCAGATGGAAAATATTTACTGTATCATTAATGAAAATCAGAAATTGTTTGTAAATTTTTGACATTTTCATTTAATAATACCACTGTCTTTGTCTTTTCATATGTGTTTGAGAGTCGGTCTAGTTCAGATCAAAATACAAACGTGATTATTTCTACAGTCAACCGGTCATCATTAGTCAATTAATCGTTGCAACTGTGAAAAAAATAGGCCACAATTTGAGAAGCAACACAGACTTTCATCATGTATTTTTGGGCATGAATCACTCCAGACTTGGTTGTGTTCTAAATTCTCTCACACAACCTCTATCTACCTTGCTAATCCAGCCTTTGTGCAGTGCTCACTTTCTCCCTTTGCGCGGATTGGTACAGCCTACATTGGATTACCTTCTCATTGGTCGGCTCAGTCTACGTCATCGCCGTAGCCCCACCTCCGCGCCGCCCCCCTCCAGCCCAGCCGCTTCAGGATGTGGAGAGCGATGCTGGGGCAGGCGGCAGTAGCGTGTCATCAGGACCACAAGCCGGAGTAGGATGGAGACACGAAGGTAGGCACGTTGGATTTTACTGCCTTTATCTAGAAAAAAAAAACAGGAATATGCTTTGTTGAGGGCGCTTTTGGTTCATCGCTCGCGGTGCACGTCTCTCACCAGCGTAGTCCGCGCGGAGCAGCACGTTTGTTTTAGGAGCTTTGTTTTTGAGCCGCTAATGAATCGGTCACTTTGCTGCTCCGTCAACGCGATTGGCGCTGCTGCCGCTGCTGCTGGTGGTGTGATGGTGGTGGTGCTGATGGTGCTGGTGGTGCTCTCTGGCCGCACAGAAGGGAAGAAAAGGTCCGAGATGCAGTGGTTGTTCTGGGCGTAGGACGGTGCAGGGGGCGAGTTGCGCCGGATAAAGAAAAGTTGAAGCCTCTGTATTCCTGCTGCTGCTGAACTCATGCTAATGCGAGTCTGCGACGGACGCGATGCTCCAGTCACCTTAGCTACGGAGACAAGAAAGAAGTAAGTTCACGTTGTAAGTGTGTCCATCCGTCTACCTAATTGTGAGCAACAAAAATGAATAATAAAGCATCATTTTAGACATTGTATTTCTTCAGGACTTACCTATTCGCGGTGTGCATTTTTGTGATTAATACAATGAAAGTAAAGAAATAGAAAAGAAAGAAAAGAAAATAAGTACAAAAATGCACATATACAGTAACAAAAATAAATGCATGCAACAAAGTAACGTTGGTTTACTGTTAATTGGCCTATATTCCTATTTATGGGGTTTCGCTCACTGTTACAGGCAGCATTTTGATAACTTTTCACCATTCAGAATATTGATCATTCCTATGGCAACGGTCCTACTTTTTCCGCGTCCTAAAAAACATGGATAACATTGTTAATATGCTTAAAACTCAAGTGTACACCTGAAGGCTACATTCCTATTCCTGAGATTCAGCGCCTATGCAACATTTGAGGATTTTTCACATTCAAACGATATAATAATTAGTTAAACTTGTATTTATCATATTGTACTACTTACTATTGCTGTAATAATCTGTGGGTTTGTAGATTTGGGTTTGGAAAAGTGAAATCTTCCACCATCCCCCCTTCTCAAACCAGTCAGTTTCTCTACGTGTTGTAAACTATATCATATAAAGGTTTGAAATAAATAACAAACTTACTAATCGCTATGGCAACAGTTCTATTTCCCCATCATTCTGAATCTCATGGTCAGGCTTTTGAAGGGATGGCGTTTTCATTAGGCTGTGTGCAACTGTTTTCTACCAGCAAAAAAAAAATGAATTCCTGGTATGTGCAACATGTTGAGGACTTTGAATTCAAAAAATTTCTTGTTACGTTTTGAATCATTCTGAAACCGTTTAACAGGTTACTTAATTACTGACAAGGTAATTAGTAGCAGACAGCAGTTCATTGTTGAATCAGTCTATTTTGTAAAAGATGAATGTCAATCTTAACCAGAATGTGTACAATAATAATCATCATCATCATCCTCATAATAATCATAATAATAATAATAATAATAATAATAATAATACTACACTGCTTATAACACCATCCAATCGCACATCCTCTTCACCTTCAGTGTGTGCCATTGTGCTCATAACAATATAATTTTAAATAATAGATCACGCTCTGTGAGGCTCTCATTCTGATAAGATGTGGTAGTTGTCATAGAAACAGTATGGACAAAAACTTTATTCTTGTTGGCTACCTTGACTGCGTGTTGCATAATGAAGCACCATATTCACTGGACTTCACTATTCACTACTTTTTTACAAGCTTGAGAAGACGAATATCATTTTTGCAACAGTTAAACATCAGAGTCAAAAGTCAGGACGTCGTCTTAAAGAACAGACCGCAGCAAAGAACAGTTTAGGTCATTATCTGGATCAAACGCTAATCCTGCTTCTCTTCCCCTCACGTCATGAAAGATCCTCCATATCCATCTGGTCCTTCTTTGGCTGTTGGCATGATTTGGTTGGAGTTTGCTATGCCACGAAGCATTTAGCTCACTCACGTCTTTGCTTGTGACCTGCTTACTAGTACTGCTCCACTAATCACGTTCCTGCAAGGTGTAATTAGTCGAATGGCTGCAACCTTAATCCGCAGAGTAACTCCAGGGTAGTTCAGCAACGGCTTTGCTTTGTCAGACAGTATTTAGCTGTGGAGGCCAGGTGGATGAGCAGGAAGACCATCGTGTTTAGCTCCTGTTTGCATTGTTTTTAGCGGTAGTGAAGCCGTTGCATTTCATCTCCTTAGTCAGTCGTTACCATGGGCCAAAGGTCTTTCATTCTTTTCCTCTCCACTTGCAGGCCACCCGAGTAGGCTGCTGGGTTAATAGTTACCTGCCAACAGAAATAAACCACAATTATATTTTGAAACATTTTCTTCAGTTTTAATGATGAACAAAGTCTTTGAATCAGCAATAGTTACATTTACAGTTACTAAACAAGTGATTGTGTGATATGATAAGGCATGAGCTTTGTTGGCAGATAGTTAAATAGTCAAATAATAGCATACATCAGCATCTCAAAACTAAAAACACTCTTCTTGGTTATCTAATGCATGGGCTCCCAAAGTCGGGGTCATAATTCACAAGATTTCAGGATATAATTTCACAGTAATGACAAGGAGTTTATATTTAAGTGATAATGTTCTATTTTTGGTAAAATAAGACTATAAAATACTAAAATAAATGTCCTTTCCTTACTAGAAATAATCCTTTGCATCAAGTACATTTTGACGTGGGGGTCCAGAGTTCTTCACATGGTTATTTGGTGGTCTTGGCCTAAAAGGTTTGGGAATCCCTGACGGAAAAGAAGTGCCCTAAAAAGCACATAAAGGCGCTGTCTTCCGGCTTGTACCACTTTGGAACAGTGAGAGCTGTTCCGGTGACACAATGCCTCAGATTGTTCTGAAATGATGATTAGACCTCTCCTTTTCGCAGATTGGCTGGCTCCAAAATTGTGGTATTTTTTTTATGTGATTTGAAGGACCTCATGAGATTACAGCCCAGTTTTGGCCTATTCACCAGGCCCCACTCAGACAGGCACTCGGCCATGTTCCTCTGAGCCAGTGAACTCATGTCTGTCTGGGAAAGAGCCGACATTATTGCAAGATTATTTAGTAAAAAGTGTTTGGCAAATTCATTGTTCAACTTCAGAGTGCAAAAAGTGAATTGGTATGGATTGATTTCTTATTCAGTTCGTATTTGTTTGTCAGGGCGCACTTTGTTGTGCGCCCTGACAGTTTGTTGTTGTGCCCTTTGGCAAGCTATTTTACCGCTCTATTGCCTAAATGTGTTTAAATGAATGAGTGATTGGTTATGATCGGAGAAGCTGTTGGCGTTGCATTAAAGCGGCTAAACCAGATTTTTTCATGTTAAAGTAAAATCTATTTTGCCCCAGCAGAGATACAGTATTGTAAAAGCAGCTCTTAGGGTGAAATTGAAACATTATGCACTGTCTGCTGCTAATTACACTCTTTTATTCTCCGTGAAGCAGAAAGCGCACGGTTAGCATGCTAGTTGTTGTTAGCATTACCGTGACTAATCGGGATGTTATAGAAACGCATTAGGTAAGTGAGCAATACATATGGAATCCTGCAAAGAGTTTAAAATGAACTAATCCTAGCTTTTCCCCCTTCGTTGCATGAGTAATTTCATTTGCCTTCATTATTCTGTCCTTTTTACAGCCATATTTATTTCAAAGATTTCCTTTAAACCCAATAAAGTAACAAAAGAGTTTAGCGTGTGAAAGTTAGTTACAAATACACATTATTGGCATTGTCATTGCACTAATGTTACGCCCAAATAATTGACTATTCATTACTCATTAAATAACATACAATAGTGCTAGTGAAAATAGTGGTTATTAGGATTGGGAGCATCGGGATCGAAATCGATACTGACTCAGTGAAATGTGGGTATAAATACTGTTGTATGTGTTAAAGATATTCATGTCTTTATTGTTTTGTGTCACCTTCACCAGTAGCAGTCTGTGTCAGGTGTTCTTTTTGTCCTTTAGAGTCTATTTTAAACCTTTTTCAGACATATATTAATTAAAATGCCGCCTCCCATAAGCTTAGACCAACATTGAGTAATCGGTATTGAAAAAAATGACCGTCAAAGTACTTGGTGTTGTATGGATACCAAATATTGTGACATTGCCCATCTCTAGTGGGTATAATTCTCCCACAAGTGATTCGACAATGAATAAATAAACCATCTCAAACGATAATAAAAAGTTGTCACTCTCCTCCAATCACACAAATTGATGGAGCAAATAGAAACTTGATTAAACTTCTAATTATTATTGTTTGTGTGATTTATTTGCAATCCATTTTGTGTTGTTAATTTCACAGTTCCGTTTCCGCCGCCCTAAGGTTTTCCATCTTGAGTGACTTACTGCAGCCCCAATATAATGAAATGTACTTTTGGAGAGTAATCTTGTAGGTCACATTGAGTCATGTAATTTCGGTGGTCATATAATTGGTTTACCAGTCTACAAAATAACTAATGGCAAAACAAATCTGTCTTTAAATTGGGGGAATTGACATAACTACCTTGTTCTGCCCTGAAAATTCATACAACAATTTCTGAATGAATTGCGGAATGGTCAAAACAATCTACTTTTTACGTAGAAAAAAAAACAATTTATTTCACATGGCGTGGGATTGAAATGTTCTTTGTCTATTATTTTGAAAAAGAATGAACCGTTCTTCTGACCAATACACAACCATGCAGCCAAATTGATAATGACCAGGCCTGAGTTATTTGTGGCAAATCAAATCAGACCGAAGACAAGGCTCCCAACCGGATGCCCTGATTACCCAAACGAGGCTGAGCATGTGACCAATGTTATCCGGCAAGGTCAAGTAATTAATAACGTTGTACATACACATTCAATGCTGATTCTTTTTGTTTCAGTTGAGCTGGTCAGTTTGAGTTTGGTGCTGACCTTATATCACCATGACCCAGGTTGTTATCCAGGCTCTCCAGAACACTGCCTCTAGCCTTTTGAAACCAGCATCTTTCAGGTTGGTTTGAAAAGCTTTTAGAGGTCATCGTCTTACATAATTCACACAGTTGGCATCACTAACTGGTCATCTATTGTGTTAAATAATAGTCCAAATGAGTTCATAGTTTTGTCATTTTACTACAGATATCTTACGCCTACACAATAAACAGCTTTCACCTCTTGTTTTTGACTTGTAAATATGTTGATGGTACATATTCAAATGGTTTTATTTTGTGCAATGACTATGGTGCCCTTTTCAGAAACAAAGCTTGTTTTTCATGTAATGCCAGGATAAGCCTCTGCAGTGGTGTCAGCAAACAGAGTCTTCTTTGTGGGGACATTGTGCTTTTTACACATGTTGAACACTGTAGATCATGGAGCCTCACTCATCACTGCACCTTGGTGAACGTGCCCTCGACTTCCACTCTGGTGTTCATTTATAAATCTATCATGTTACTTCAGTCACTATTGTACATAAGGGTGGGTACTAGGGCTGCTTGAATATAATAATCATGATTATTCAAACTTTTTTTTTTTTTCAAACAACCCAAATTTAACTTATTATTAGTTTTGCCCATTACTAGTTTGTCTTTCCCATTGGCCTATTTTAAGCTTTTCATTATTTGAACGAAATGTGAGCTTACTTACTGAACTAAATCGCATTTGATTTGTCTGTGACTGTAGCTATAGTAACATTTAGGATTTCTATTTGTGTGCAGTGTTTCTATGTAGGGCTGTGCAATAGTTTATGACAATTTGCGATTATTAGGCCTAACGATTACAAAAAATGCATAATGGAAAGGTTACAGATAATAATGAATGACTGCACACACAGAGCTGCCTCTCTCTCCTCTACAGAGGGGGCGCTGCAGGACAGACTGCTGCTTCTGCGTGTCCTCAGTGACCCTAGGGAAGCTTTCTATCTAGGACTTTTCTGAGGGGTTAGTTTGTTTAGTTTTCCGTTTTTAGTTTTTAGTGTTCTGAAAAGTTGTTTGACGCGAGAGGCGAATATACAGTACTGTACATGCTGTGCCCACGCAGAGAGCAGGAGTGTGTACTTATTATCCTCATTAAGTTTGTCCTGAAGCGACGCCAACATCCAGCTAGATGTGCTGCTGTTATTATTTCCACCTGCTTTTGTTTCATAGATTTATGATGTAAACTGTACTCAGTAGTCTAAATTTAGCCGCTAATAACTACTTCTTGTAGACACAATGTAGCTAACCACAAACTGCCTATGTTGTACAAGTTAAGTTATGTAGTTGGCAAATCTAATCAATTCAAACGGTTCTTACTGGCGGAGTTACTGACACTGTGAATATAGAATTACATTTCACACGTTTGGCCTCTTTGATAATGAACAATACACCCTATATATTTTAAAGGTTTTGTAGCAGTAGAATGGATTTAACACGACATGACCTGAATTGGTGGTCGTGTTCAATCATTAGCCTTTCTCTTGTTGAACACAGTCATCATTTGATCCAAAGCTGGCTCAATCCGCTCTCTGATGCCAGGGTTATTGTGGTATGCTGCTGTACTGCGTTTGACTAGGTTTGGAGCTGCCTTATTAGATGAATGGATTTGAAGTGCGCCCTGTTGAAGTTGGGCTTGATTTCCCCAGTGAGCACCCGACTGACCGAATACTTTTTATTAAGCTGACTGAAATGGCTGTGGACATGTTCTTCGGGCTGGAGCAGAAGAAAATGGAAAGTTTGAAAGCTGGTTTTACACTGAAACCCACTGGGACTTTTACTTAGCCTGACAGTTGTAATTTAATATCGGCAGCGCACTCTTATTCAAATTTGCCAACTGTTTTAGAGTCAGCTCTTTACGTGGCTGGCCTGCTGTTTTGAGAACGTAAACCGTCTGTGAAAAATGTATTGAGCTTTACAGTCTTTGCGTTTTCAATCACTTGTTTGTGGAAACAAATGGCTCTCCAGGGACCGTGCAGGAGCAACAGTCTGTGCTCTATGAGGAAAAGTGACAATGCGGTCAACAAAATATGTGTTGTGAAAGTCTTAATCATTTTAAATATAATGACTCGAGAAATATACTATGTGACTTTAGAGTACATGGCATGTATTGATAATATATCAGGCAAGGAATGGAGTCTTCAAAATCAATAGGAAAGACTTAATTTATAAGTAGACTATTGATAGCCCTGCTGAGAAACAAAATACAAACTAAAATAACAACACGACAACATTGACTTTCCTGAATGGGCTTTGCCTGTATCAGAACTAATATTAGATCACAGTAGAATTTAAGAAACTGCCTTTATTTAGTGTCATTTATGCATTTATGCATCATTTTGGTATTCAAATTGGCATCAAGTAACACGCATTTTCCTAGTAGAAACATTTAGTTTGAAATTGTATCATGGCAATAGAATAAAACGTTAAACGTTGAAAGTTTAACTTTATTTGGAAGTAAAAGGGGATGTTTTGTAAATGCCAGTCTTTTCAGCAAAAAGCTCTTTATACTTGTATCTGGGTAATTAGATCAAAGTCCACAACCTTGTCTCCTCTCTCTTTCGCTCTATGAAGGCTAAAATGGTTAAAAATAAGCAGAAGGTGCCATGGAGAAATGATGATTTGGTCAGGGCACAGAAAAGGGAGTGCCGCCGGGCCCAACGGAAATGGCACAAGTCAAAGCTCCAGGTTCAAAAAGAGATTTACAGAAAGAAGTTTGTTCACCAAAAGCAAAACATGTACATGGAGCCCAGTCTTCTCCGGCACCTCCACCGCTCTACTGGCTTTACTGGCTCTACTGGTTCTACTGGCTCTACTGGCTCTACTGGCTCTGCTGGCTCTACTGGCTCTGCTGGCTCTACTGGCTCTACTGGCTCTGCAGGCTCTACTGGCTCTACTGGCTCTGCTGGCTCTACTGGCGCTACTGGCTCTGCTGGCTCTACTGGCTCTACTGGCTCTGCTGGGTCTACTGGCTCTGCTGGCTCTACTGGCTCTACTGGCTCTGCTGGCTCTACTGGCTCTACTGGCTCTGCTGGGTCTACTGGCTCTACTGGCTCTACTGGCTCTACTGGCTCTGCTGGCTCTGCTGGCTCTGCTGGCTCTACTGGCTCTACTGGCTCTACTGGCTCTACTGGCTCTGTTGGCTCTACTGGCTCTACTGGCTCTGCTGGCTCTGCTGGCTCTACTGGCTCTGCTGGCTCTACTGGCTCTACTGGCTCTGCTGGCTCTACTGGCGCTGCTGGCTCTACTGGCTCTACTTTGCTGAGCATGGATCTGAAGGAGGGGTCCTTCCACGGGTCCTTTGATCGGCCTTGATGACAAATTTACAGCCGATGTATTGGTCGATCTCTATTTCCAACTGTATCAAAACTAAAAGGAACAAGAGAAAAATATGTTTATCTGCACGATAAGTGCTGTTAGGCTGCAACAAGCTCTGCACTAGAGTCAAAAACGGCAAAGTCTAATCACTGCTGCAAGAATGAAGAGACCACTGACTGATCACAACCTGATCATTAACAACATGGAGTGCAGAATCAATGACTCTGGAAACATTTTATAACACCATGTCAAAGTGCTCATTATTCACAGGGAGGGGTTGAATGATGAAGAAATTGTGGTTGCTGCGAGGCACATCATTATCATGTGTCCTGGAAGTGTCCTGTTGCACAGAAATATTGGACAGAAATGAACAAGGCATTGCAGACTGTTTTTGACACCACCATCCCACTCAATTTCAGAACTATTTACTTTGGCTTCAAAACCCCTGCCATGGACACAATAAATGGATACCTTTGGAACATACTTCTGGTGGCTGGGAAAAAGACCATGACAAAAACAAAAATGTTTTCAACTCTACAACTCTGTCTGTTTTTGTGCAAAAACAACAGTTAAACACAACTGTGCCACAGGGATTCTTATAATAAACTATTGCCCATTTGAATCTCGGAGAGAAGAATCTTGGCATCATAATGTATGATTCTCTTTTTTGTGGAGGGTGGAGCCCTCTGTTTCGCTTTAGGCCAGAGGATATACATTGGTGATAATTGTACCTTAGACCACATTTCTATCCAGAGATGGATTGTCTTTCCTGGCAAATATCTCTGAACTGAAGAAGCTTTGATGACATTAGAAAATAAGGGGGTGGCATCCAAAGAAGGCTTAAAGTATATTAAGTACAACATATTATTATTAATTTCTGGCCCTGCCCGGTTCTTTTTCCCCCTGTTTGTTTGAAAATGATGAGTGGCAAAACGTCTTTACTCATTTGTCCAGTTGACTGAATTTGATTTTCTTTTTTAACAGAAACTGCTTGGACGACTGAGAGACTACACAGACATCTTTATATTAATGTGGGTTACTTTTTTGTGAATTTGTGTCGGGGAGCAAACAAATTCACCTCTGATACCATATGCATTTCCCCAAGAAGTATGCATTTGTGTTCACTTTTCCTTTCGAGTGGAAGCGGCGCTTTGACAAACACAGTCTTTGTTTATCATGCTTGATTAGCCATGTGCTCAGAGAGATAGCATCTTTTTACTGGTCTGGATGTTCTTCTCATATACTGTAGTTTAATACTGTTGCGCATCATTGGCAAACTTCACAGAACCAAAGTATCAGATCGGTATTGGAACATACTGTCATTATCCATCATCTGCAAACAGAACACTTCACAGTGTCCCTGACTATTTACTCACCAATTTATATTGAGACCATTCTTAAGCAGGTGTAAATGCAGGCAGTAGGTGTGATTGGCAGTGTCACTTCCAGATGATAATGGGCAGATAGGAGTTAACAGCGTGTGCGATCTCATGCATAATGCAGCGCTAACACTGACGGGGACAACAGTGAGCAGAGATACGAAGACACCTCTGCTCCAAAGAAACACCTGAGCTCTGCACAAGACTGACGGAGACATTAGCACAAAAAGTGAGACTACATACAATTATGGATGAGATAAACTGCTCTTTTTATTGTCCTTTTGGCTACTAGATTTCTTAACTGTTGTAATCTAAAGCAGTGGGGGTTTTGTATGCTGCATTATATTTGTAAAGGTGCCACTTTGGAACTTGTTGGGCTGTAGTCGTTCCTTGTCATTAATTGGTTGACGGTCTCTTCCGATATGGATTTATTATTTTGAGCCGATACGATATCTAACATTTTGTTGCTGCTCTGGCCAATAACCAATTTTTGCCAAACCCAATCTTTACATTTTAAAATCCATAGCAAGGCTCATAAATCTATCTTAAGTTGAAAGGTTACAAATTCATTTTTCACATGAGTCAAAATGATAAGAGAAGGCATTCATTTCTATAAAATAATTCTTGTCATGACTGTGTAAACATCAGCTATATTTTTAGCCTAAATGCTCTTCTCTTTCCATTTTTTACTCATTACTTGATGCTAAAAGTCAAAGTTCGAACGATCTGGAGGAAAAACTGGGAATGACACGTGGGCACACACAGACTGGGGCATCATATATTGACTGATATTGATACTGGATCCGGTATTCCTGGGTTTCAGGCATAAGGATTCCTTCTTAATTCGAAGGATATGGCATGACAACGAGCCTTTGTTGTTACATTAAAATGTGCTATTCAAATCAAAATATTATACCTTTTGACTGGAGAATTGAAGATTCTGTTGACTATCCTACTTCTTTGTGTACATTGTTGTTTTGTGCAAGATCCTTACATTTTGGTTCAGCTTTTTGCCAGTGCCATACTGCGTTATCCTTTAGTCGAAGTCTTTTGTCAACCAAGAATGTCTTTAGTTGAATAACAGCCGTAGTCATTTTTCTGGTGGGAGGCTTTACAACTTGCTATTGTCTTGCCTGAATGTTCCACAGAATGGCATCAAACTCACCCATCTCACTGTCTTATTTTTTGTTAAATTCTAGCTATTATTATGTTATGTTATTATATTATTCTGTACAACTTTCCATGTAGGCAAAGCAATACTGAATCTGAATGGAGATGGGCAGATGGCAGCCCCTCCATCTGAAACGTTTTGTCTAAATACTTTTAACCTGTGATATTACTTTTCCAAAACTGTGTTGTGTGAGCTTGAATTCTGCTCTGACAAGGGAGTTAGAATTTAGAACATTTTTACCAGCCAAAATGAAAATCTCTCCAAAGTTGCCACTATGCTCTTGTGGGTGCGAAGAAAATGTCATTATACAAATTGTAATGATCTGCGATCTAGTTACATTGCAGTAAGTAATTCCACAACTCTCCTGAACAAACTTAACAAATCCACCAGGCACAAAATGACTCACATCCATCTTAAAGGCATATTTACACTCTATTTCATCACCAGGAAGCAGTTTGGATCAGAATCTGTCTTGTATGTATTCAGATAGTTTTAGAATACACCTCACTTCCACGCATGTTCTGAAATGTAGTTTAGTTTAAAGTAAGGCCCTGAAGTCATGACCTTGTGCTAAGGTTGTTTCCTCACTCTGAAACAAGCGCTGACTTTCTTTTGACGTCACATGTTCACCTTTGAATGTGTCAAATGAATAAGCTT
The DNA here is from genome assembly GCF_026437365.1 of Eucyclogobius newberryi. Classification (NCBI taxonomy): domain Eukaryota; kingdom Metazoa; phylum Chordata; class Actinopteri; order Gobiiformes; family Gobiidae; genus Eucyclogobius; species Eucyclogobius newberryi. Next base: position 12,602,290 of record NW_027315768.1, on the reverse strand, counting down.
CGCAAAGAGAGCGTACTCCGTGCCATATTCATTTTTAAAGTTGCACAGTTGGACTTGCATGCTAAAATAAGAGATCAACAAAGCCAACAGTGCATGACGTGACCAGTTTACTGCCATTTCTGTTTGTAGCTGTTAAGCAGAGCAAAGAGGAAGGAGATGTTTGACTTTTAAACCAAATTTGTTGAATTTTCTCAAAAAGCAAAGACAAAACTTTTCTTTAAACTGCCAGTAAAGAAAATACATTGGATGACTATTATGATTAGCACATAGTTACTGTGAGATAATGTGTGATATAAATGGACTAAATACTAGGGCTGTCTGTTGCGGTTAAATCATTTCTCTTGTGGGAACTTTATGCGCCTCAGCTCAGTGGTGTGAGCTATAACACATAGATCCATAATAATACTTGTAAACAGCGGTTGTACATGAAGAATTGCAACACAAAATAACGGGGTAAAGAAGGAAATTGTATCATAACTGATGAAGAATGGGAACATACACATCTCAATGGAGAAGGCCAAAATCCCATGTCTGGAAAGAATTCTGTTGGGAAAATGCATCATGTTTTTATAACCCCATGTGAAAGTGCACATTATTCACAGAAAAATACTAATTGTTTGACTTTAAAATAATATATCTGTGACATAAAACTCCAATAATGTAAATGATCGATGGATACCAATGGAATGTTCTTTTGGCTGCAGCAAGAAAAAGCAATAACAAGGAAATTTTTGACAGGTATGAAACCAACTGTCAAGGACTGGACTGAAATAACTAGACTGGAAAAAATGTTACTTTGACCTCAAATGTGCACAAATTTACCAGTCTCTGGGGCAGATGGGACTGATACATAGGGGAACATGTGACTAACCGTTTATATTGTCTAGTTTATTCTTTGTTTTATCTTTTTCTCCCATGCTCTGCTTTTTTAAAAATAAGAACATCAAGAAAAAAATGAAGTTAGGCAGGTGTCAACACAAGTTATTGAGTAAAACTTGATGTCGTTGTAGCGCTTCCCGATGAGTGGATTTATGTTAGAGTGTACGGCTACTCCAGTAAGTAAGTATGTATTGCAGAAAGCCCATACAATCCTAGAACAATGTCTGTTCGAGCAATCTGACTGAAGGGAAACAGTAACACACTTTGAAGTTTCCTTAAAATGGCTGTAGAAAGTACCTGTCTTACTACAACCCTCTGTTACATATTCCGAGCGTCTTTGCAGCAGGTAAAGAAACATCAATGGGCTCATAGTTAAAGCTGGGTTCCTGATTTTCACACTGTAACTCTCTCAGTAATCTTTTTTTTTTTTTTTTTTTTTCAAGCGTGCAGGGCTTTGAAACTGTTTTTTCAAATGGCAAAGTGAATCTAGGCGGACCATCCATGCACAGCCAATCAGAGCACTGCTTTCAGCTTTTACTTTTGGGTTGACGAAGACATAAAATACTATATTATTAGCTACAGACAATGTACAGCTGTCTCATTTTGATTACAAAGTGATGCTTTTACAACATACCCTTTGGTGGAAACCATAAAATGTACTAATTTACAAGAAAACAAAACCCTAGCACCCTAGCTTTAAACACTTAAATTACACTGGTCATTAAAATGCAAAATGTGTTGCAGTTGCTTGAGCCGTTGTGTAGTTTGATTGAACATGGCAATATTTTGGTTACCGTGACAGCCCTACTAAATAGTGTTTCAATGGGTGCTTTCCTGGTTTGGTCCTGGTTTGAACCGAGTTCACTAGTACTCAAGGTGTTCTGCAGTTCTAGACTTTAGGATCGTTTTGTTATCATGGTTTTATAGTGTTTTATAGTCAAGGCCCGCGTTTGTCGTTATCGTTTAGTCAGTTAGAATTAGTCCTTGTCTTAATATTTCTAAAGCCCTTAATGAGGTGCCTCTTGATGACAAAGGTAGATCTACTGGATGAACATATACGCTCACCTATTGTGTTGCTTGTACACAGTCACAACTGAGTCAAGGGTATATCACTGAAGCATGTCCGTCATGAGCCAGGGCAATTATCCGTCAAAGCAGGAACAGGTCGATCCGATCTCCCCTCTCCACCTCGGCCTCCAAGGACCAGAGCATCGGGACATCCTGTGAAGGTGACTCTTTGCCCGCATTGAGCAGGGAAAGAGATATTCCTCTGCAAACACCACACCAATTACTGAAGCAGGACCGATGTGGGCTGGAGACTGCAGCCAACGCTTTTGACCCACGTTTTAAGAACAATCAGGTTTATGCCATGTTAGGATCAGTAAAATGTGCTGAAATGCAGTTTTCCCGTTTTTAATAGTTTTATTTTTAGTATTTGTGTTGAAGGAATATAATGGGTAGCGTTCTCATTCTAGAATTATGTTGTCATAATTTCAGAAGGATTGGAAGGGCCTTTAAAACTCTTAAGGGGTTTTACTGTAAAATGTATGAGCCACAAATGTTGAAACTTATCATTATTTGTGAAAGATTTCACAAACTTCAAATGGCTTCAGTGCGGCTTCCTTCCAAATGACAATTTGGGGTAAATAATGGCATTGTGAAGCTATTGTGAAAAACTGTGTGAATTCGTTTTTTGCCTATTTTGTGACAGAGAAGATGTTACTTTGTGCCAGTTTTTGTTTCATGTGCATAGATCTTGTATTTACAGAGAAGGAGAGAGAACAATCAACTACCTTCTATCATTGAATTCTGACCTGTCCTTCAGCTCAGTTTTAAACCATGATAATAATAGAATATTTTGCCTATACTAAACGCTAGTGGCTCAGTTAAATGGTGTTGATACTTTGGCTAATGTTTTCTAATGAGGCTACAATAATGTTCTTGCCTTATCATTATTTCCCCTAATGGCTACAGGGATGACTGGAGCCTATCCCAGTGACTTTGACACTTCCACTCCCACAAGTGTGTTACTGATGTGGCCTGTGTTAAATGGTCTTGCATTCCTGTTTCCTGGTTGGTGGACTGGGTTCCGCTGGCTCTGGGTTGGCTCCTTGCCTCTGCTTTGGATTGATGGGTTGTTTAACTGCTCTACCAATCACAATCCACTGCCTGCACCTGCCTATGCCTCGACCAATAAAAGCATCTGGATCAGTGACAGGTCACCAACGCTCTGTGTTAGATGTGTCTCTTTGTGTGACTGTTCTGATAGTCTAGTATTAAGTGATTGCTTGGTCTTCGGGTTTGTGTATTTGTAATTTGTTTGGATTTAATCTTATGCTAGAGCCTATTTTTGTTTAATGAGAACATTATTATTATTATTATTATTATTATTGTTTTTGCCTGTGGCTTATACTTATTTATAAAAAACACATAATTTATACACTTTAACATTCTTGGTTGTGTTACTTTCCCTTCTTTTTCCCCTAGTTCAGACTTTATTGTAACACATTGTTGGCTCCTTCGGGATCTGAACCGGGATCTCGCAGATATATTATGAATTGTCTATTTGTTATCTTAAAAATGTCACCCTGCCTGACCCAGTCTGGCTAAACCTAGATATTTCCTGTATTCAGATGTGTGGACCCTGTCATCAGTGTGCACAATGGCCCTTTTTGTTGCTTGTGGAGGTCCGGTTGCTATTCCAGGCCTGTTGTCTCTCCGAGGACAGAGAAGGTCAGCTCCACCTGAGTCAGCTGCAGCTCTCCCTTCTACAGACAGGAGCTCACGCTGCCGCACAGTGTCTGCTTTCAACCCTGCATTATAGTACACCAAAGTGCAAGAAAACCCAGACTCTGAGGCATTCAGTGTGAATGTGTATTACAGCCATTTTGCCGTTCACAGTTGCATCTTAAGTCTGATCTATACATCTATAATATCTATAATACAATCTTGGACATTGTCAGTTGGGGTGGGAAGTATTTTTCTGACCACTGCTGTTGTGATTAGCTAATTTCCTGTAATTTCTTGTTTTAATAGTCTTTCAGAGTGCATATTTTTAAGGGAGTGTCTGTCTGCAGTGCCGCGGTGCGCGGCCGAAACTGCGATGTTATTTTTGTGCCGGCCGCGCGCCGCGGCTCCTGAAACTGCGCCGCTATTTGACCGCGTTTTAGCGCCGTTTTAGACCGCACCGCGTTAAGGTTAGGGTTAAGGTTAGGGTTAGGGTTAGGGTTAGCCATGAGGCTATAACGGGCTATAAGGGAAATGCCTCGGTCCCTGAAACTGCGCGGCCATTTGACCGCGCCGCGGCTCTCCACCCACGGCCTATTTTTAACCACATCTGCATTACAGTTTTAGAGAAGACAAACTTATTAATACACCAGAACAGTTTGTAGTGGTCTAAACTCTTAACTAGTTCTATAAATGTTAAATAATAGTGATACAGTTTTCATCTTTTATTAAAAGTGATAGTGTTTTTTTCATCTTTCAATCTTGAACTTTAACATAAGTAGATTTTTGTTTTACATTTTGTTCATTGTAAACCACAATATTGATCTCGATTGGCGTAGTAACAGATATGGATCCATTTACTTCCTGTTTGACACTGCAGCAACTGACAAGCCCCGCCTCTTCATAGTGGCCTGTCACCTGAACAGGCATATTCAAATGTGTTTTTTTTTTTTTTTTAAGTTGCTAAGTGACATTTTACATGTGTCACTTTAATTTTTTTTCCAATAATCACAACTAAGTAAAGGGATGTGGGCGGAAATAGGGGGTAGGAATTTTCTGAGCACTCGAGCCTCAGTTGCAGGACAATACAGGATCACTCAGACATGCCGGAATCAATCAAAATACAACTTTAATAAAACTAACTTTGAGAAAGATTTGTTGTGTTTTGTTGTCTTTTCAATAGTTGACAATGCTGTTATTTACAAGCACCAAAACATTGGACAGTGGCAGGAAGTCGGAGCTCCCATGTCGAACACAGGAGGTCAAGAAAATGGATTTGGTTTGGCTCTCAGCATACACTTCTATTGATCATGTGCCAGAGCTCTGGGTTTGCCGGTGGCACCATTCAGTGTTAATTTTGAATGTTTTTACTTTCACTTTTATTTACTTCAATTTTAATTTACTTTTAGTTTTTTGACTAAAACAATTTTCAGTTTGTCAATAATTCTTTTTAGTTCAATTTTAGTCAATGAAAATGTTGACTAAACCTATAATACTTTCAGTCAACCAGCACATATGTATTTTATTTTATTTATCATAAATTGTATTGCATTGCTTCATGAATATGTACAGACATTGTTCTTGACATTGAGTTTGTTTTACTTGGACTGAAAAGTGGAACGTGGATCTAATCTTCATTCTTAATTTTTATTATTTGACCAAAATATTTAGTATTTTAGTGGACAATTCGTCTATGAAAAAAAATGTACTTTTAGTCATAGTTTTAGTCTTTTGGATTACTTTTTTTTTTTTTTTTGAATTTAGTTTTAGTCAGCGAAAATATGACAAAAACAATGCCAAAAATATTTTTGTCGACACAATGAACAGTGCCACCCTGCTGGACACAAAAATACTGGCTACTTTATGTTTTATGTTACCAGTATTATGTTTTTTGTTACTAGTAAATACTATGTACACCGACACAGAAAATCTTATGTTTATGTTTTAAATGTCCATAAACCATTAGGAGAGCTGTGACTATTACTGGTGTTGACAGATCATATTTACATTTTTTTCACATAACACACTCATATGTAAATCTGTTCGGGTTAGCATACTGACTTGCTAAAAGCTGTCAAAACAACAAGGATCAACACAAGCAAAGAGATGGCTAGTCCATTTGGTGTCAGCGCTGAAAGATGCAAATAAATGTACATAACAATACATTTCTTTTCAGTGTGCCGTCAAAAGCTGGCTCACCATCACTCAGGTCTGTGCGCACGGAGCGGAACGCCTGGTTACAGATGGATTCTTCCAGATTTAAATCAGTGGTGAGGAAACAGAAACAGAAAGCATCCAAATTTCACTCAAAAGCTTCATCTTTGATCAAACCCAGCTCTGTAATTTTTCAACTTTTTTTTTAAAGTAGGAATAATAGGGAGCTAAAACATTATGCCGACCTATTGCAAAGCTGTTCTGCCGGTTTTAAAGCTGACATATTATGCTAAATCAATGTAATGAGCCCGTAACCTCATCATTAGTTGTGCTTTGATTCCTGCACGTTTGAGTAATCCTGTATTGTACTGCGACTGATGCTCGAGCGCTTAGAAAATTACTGTTTTCATCTATTATTTTTGAGCATGAGGAAAATACAGCCTGGCAACCCTGATCTGACGATAGATCTTGAGACCTTTTGTTATAAGGCTGCCCCAAATAAATTGTCTGTTTGCTGTAACCCGACCCAACATTTTTCAAGTGGGTCGGTCGGTAGGTAAATTCTTATTTTTTTTACTTCGAAGGCAAAACAAAACAAAAAATCAAAATTTTGCCATTTTTTGACTCTGAGTGACCGCCAGGGGTCAGGCTTCAACAGTCAATAACGGAAAACGTCTCGATCAACCCGATCAGGAGACTAAATCTCCCGATTTTAAGATATTTTTCAATCGACCTTTTGCACGTCGTTATCCTTTATTTTGGTAGCGAAGGCGAGCGGGGGGAACATGCGGGGGACACGGGCGCCGCCATGTTTTTTTGAAGCTGCTGGGTGTGTTTTACTCCAAGAATGCATTGCGTAAGTCTAATTTAAATCAAGCCACACCATGATAGAGAGTGACATGACCTATGGCCAGGTCAGTGGCACCGGCGCATTCAAGCCAATTTGTGAAAGACGATATAGGTTCCCTCCTGTCGTATCTGTTTAGTTACAGATGCACATGGAGGACCGAAAATGAAGATGCACATGTGCATTGTGTTAGTTGTCCGTTGGAATGAACGATAGGTTTCACCAGCGCTATAGAAATATTCGACACAACGCTTTAGGAAAAAACGGTCGGTGAGTCAGCGAAATAGTTGAAAAATAAAAGAATTTGGCGTTTTTTTTAACAAATTGCTGATAACATTTTTTTCAGTCGGCCAGTTTTCTACCAGGTCGGTCGGTTACGGCAAACAGACATTATTTTGATCAGGCTAAGGTACTACCGTATGTCAAAAATGCAGAACTGGTTACAAGTTCAGCGTGGGAAAATTGACCTTTTGCTTATTGTTGTGCTGTATTTAACTCAGAAATCCTCTACAATAAATGTCTATTTATTGTTATCACTTGGCATTAACACCTGATCCCACGTCGCAGCAACTTCAACCAAACGTCCCATCTCTTTGTCCTTTGTCCTGCAATAACAGCGGCCGAAGGGGTACACTTGTGGAATACAAAGAGCAGAATACACACAGGATTTGGGCCTTTGAGCGCCGGGACAGAGTGATTAACCTTTCTCTCCAGCGAGTCCCTGTCAGCTGTGATTAGGATGGTCCGTACACCGGAACAAGCCCAGACAACATCTCCAAATGATATGGTACTCTGCGCACGTTTGGTCGAAGGCAAGCCAGCAATAAATTCAAGGAACAACACATTTTTTTGGTAAACTTTAGCCAAATTCTATTATTTATTTGCTGGATTTCTTGTGGCTATGTTTTAGGTTCCTTGTAAAATTCCCAAGCATTTTTTCTTCTTCTTTTAACTGCTTAAAGGCGGTATGGACGATTTTTCGGCGATTTGAGAACGCAGGCGGAAGTGCACATGCGCACTCCCCCGTGCGGACTGATACAACACACACGTGCATTTGTTTATTAGCGCAACGGAGCGCATCGCATCACTCGTCTCCCGTAGATTTCTGTCCACTTCTGCGTCAGCTCGAACTGTCTTTCTCAGTCTTCATTTTGCCCCGTACACTGAGGGAACTATATTATGATAGATCCATGCGCTTAGGCACGCGGAAACGGGCACAAACCGCACGCGGCTGCAGATGAGTGATAGGTGCGTTTTATGATTGATACGTTGCAGGACAAATGATTTATCCACGCCACGAGGAAATATGATAAAAAATTTGCTGAAAAAAATCATCCATACCACCTTTAATCACATATAAATACATTTAACTTTGCCAAATATTAACAGCCAGAGTTTCCCAGGTTAGTTGTCTTTGGGTTGAGACGTCTGACACCCGAAAATACATATTTAACATCACAGGGACTTACAAAGATGTTTATTAAGGTACACATTTTACTGTTGATAATTTGCTTAATGTCCTTCCTGCCCTTCACCCCCTTTCACACTTTTCTGTCCCAACTAATAAAGCCTATGCGTCCAAAAAATAAACACAAATAAATAGATGGACGTTTTTCCCATAAAGAAAGCCTATCCTTGAATATTTATTTTACATTAGCATGGCTTATGTATGCATCGTTAGCCTTGATTAGCTTGGATTAGATTAGCTTTGCTATTAAGGCTCCATAGGGCCGAACAATATAAAAAAAAACATCACATTTTTCACAAGGATTGCAGTGCACATTTTAAACACAACCAGTAGCTTTAACATTTGAAAGCAGACTAAAATATCCTTCTAAATGAATACCATACCTTGACATTTGCTGATGTGTTGACTACAGGTTTAGCAAGTTTTGTACATGATGAGATGCTGTCTAGTTTTCAGAAGTAATTACGCTTCTTAAATTATTGCAGACTTTGCCATTAAAACTGCTATTTGAATTGGATTGGCGATACATCTTATCAGCCTGACTTAGCCCGTTAAAGTCATAGTTACCCATTAGATCTAATACCGGTGTATATATATTTACAATTCATTTTGACCCTGTTAGAATCGTTGATCAAATTCAAGTTTTTCACTACAACCAATCTTCTATATTCTTGTCCATGTCCATTGATTTTCTAACTTTATGTCAAAAAGAGGTCCGCTTTTTAGAAGTCAATGTATTCTGATGTCCACCTTTCGAGACGTGTAACAGCCAGTCACAGCTGCATCTCCAGTGTTAGTTTGACGGACATGTCTGCATTAACTGTAACTCCAATAATGGTGGCAAACTACACAAAATGGTCGGTGTCTGAAAGCTCAGACCAAACCAATCCGTCACACTGTATAGGCTCCTGTGCTCGCATTCTACTCGCTACTAAAGGCTACTTAACATAAAGTTGCAAAACAAATGATGAATGAATGAATTAATCTTTTTTGGTAATTACCGTAAAAAAAATTCTGTTGCAGCGAGGTTGATGTTGTGGAACCTGACAAAATGCATTTGATTTGTGAGTGCTTTCAAAAGCAATTAGCAGCTCATTACACTCCACAGGCCTTGATTGAGAGCAGAACCACAATTCTTTAGAACTACTGCAGAGAAATGATGGATATTGAGAGAAAAAAGCAATCCATAAACACAACAAAAATACATTTGGGTTGTCATTTGTTAAAGAGCTTAGCACAGAGCTTCCCAAAGTGTGGGGTGCACCCGCTTGGGGAGCTCACCTGTTTTGGGGGCACAGAGCTTTGCCAAGTGCTCTGTCCCTCCTCTGTCCCTCCTCTGTCCCTTCTCTGTCCCTCCGCGCACCTCTATCCCTCCTCTGTCCCTCCTCTGTAGCTCTTCTCCTCTGTCGCTCCTCGGTCCCTCCTTTCTCTGTCGCTCCTCTGTCCCTCTGTCCTTCCTCTGTCCCTCCTCTGTCGCTCCTCTGTCACTCCTCTGTAGCTCCTTTGTCCCTTCTCTGTCGCTCACCTCTATCCCTCCTCTGTCCCTCTGTCCTTCCTCTGTCCCTTCTCTGTCACTCCTCTGTCACTCCTCTGTCCCTTCTCTGTCACTCCTCTGTCCCTCCTCTGTAGCTCCTTTGTCCCTTCTCTGTCCCTCCGCGCACCTCTATCCCTCCTCTGTCCCTCTGTCGCTCCTCTGTCGCTCCTCGGTCGCTCCTCTGTCGCTCCTCTGTCGCTCCTCGGTCGCTCCTCTGTCGCTCCTCGGTCGCTCCTCTGTCGCTCCTCGGTCGCTCCTCGGTCACTCCTCGGTCACTCCTCTGTCGCTCCTCTGTCGCTCCTCTGTCGCTCCTCGGTCGCTCCTCGGTCACTCCTCGGTCGCTCCTCTGTCCCTCCTCTGTCGCTCCTCTGTCCCTCTGTCCCTCCTCTGTCGCTCCTCTGTCGCTCCTCTGTCGCTCCTCGGTCACTCTTCGGTCCCTCCTTTCTCTGTCGCTCCTCTGTCCCTCCTCTGTCACTCCTCTGTCCCTCCTCTGTCACTCCTCTGTCCCTCCTCTGTCCCTCCTCTGTCCTTCCTCTGTCCCTCCTCTGTTGCTCCTCTGTCCCTCCTCTGTCCTTCCTCTGTCCCTCCTCTGTCCTTCCTCTGTTGCTCCTCTGTCCCTCCACACACCTCTGTCCCTCCTCAGTCCCTCCGCATACCTCTACCCCTTCTCTGTTCCTCCTTTGTCCCTACGTACACATCCTTATCCCTCCTTCAATTCAATTAGATTTATTTTTTAAAGCTCAACCTCACATGTGCAGTTGCCTTGAAGAGCTACAGTGAAAAGCAGATTAAACAATATTCATAGAAAATGAGCAAATGTCCCCCCTGTCCTTAAACCCTCATCCTCGGCAAGGAGAAAATACCAAACCACTTTGGGAAAAAGTAGAAATCTCCTCTGTGTCTCCTCTGTCCTACCATGCATGCTTTTTGTCCCCTTTTCGAGTCTAACTTTTGAACTTGCTCAGCACATCTGAAGAATATGAGAGCATGTGCATTTGTTTCCTTTACGCTTTGATCCCATTTGCTGTTCATGTTAGGCCTCGGCCCCACTGCACACTTATTTCACCCAAAACACACATACAATTGTCCCGTTTTGGACTTGTTTTTTTAGCCAGCATTAAAAGTGTCTGGGAATGATCACGCTGTCCACACAAGAGGCGCATAGGGAGCAGCATGTCATACGCTCGTAGATTTCAGAAAACAGAATCAAACCTATTTTCAGGTTCAAAAAGACTGTAATTTACTTTTGAAAACCCTGTGTTGTGCTCAGCTGTACAGACGGGAAATACAAGCCTATTCACGTGGGTATTTTAGTTACAAGTGTCTAAATGTGTTTGATCGACTTTCCCTTAGAAAACATGTTTGATCGACTTTCCCATAGAAAAACACAGAGCCAGTGCCATGCGTAGACATCCTGCTCCAGCACGCATTCTGTTGGAGCTGCCGCTGTGGCCGTCCTTCTGTTTATGTGCGGCTGTAATTTCATGAGCTTACGTGTGTAAACGCTGTGGCGTGTATCGGGCCAGCTATAGCCATAGACATGCCCACCCAAACTGATGGTCTTGCCCACCCAATCAAAAACGCACCCCACCTCAACGTGCATCAGACTGAGCAAAAGTCTGTCCGTACACGTTGGTGCATGGAGGAGTCTCGTACACACACAATTGTTTTAATCTTTCTTTTTTACTTTCTCACACTGTTCCCTCTGTTGCACTCACTCAGAAGTTAAATACTATTACTATGGATGGAGGACCCTCCCAACATGTCCCCTTCTCGCTCGCTCTAATGTTATTTATTGTTGAACATTTGTACTATGATCAATTCTGTCCAGCTGTATAGAGTAATAGTGTAAATAGTGTGTGTATGTTTTTAGCTTTCTGTCGACCTGCCAGGGGGTCTGCAGATGGAAACTATCCTAAGGCTATATTCTGGCCTATTTACATTTAAAGTTTAAATATGAATTAATAGGCATTGTTGCTTTTCCTCAAATAAAAAAAGATATATTTGCATTAGCCTAATGATAATCTGAACTCTGTAGCAAATTATTTAAAGCTGGGGTACCCGATTTTCAGACATTCTCACATGGAGCTCGTCCCTCGCTCTCGCAAACCCTTCACATCGTTAATATTCATAAGCATACTGTATATTTGGGCTCATGCATGGCTTGAAAACACTGCTTTGTGGTAACTTTGTGTGCCTCAGCGCTGCGGTTTGCAGTGTATGTTGTGTCCCATAAGCCCGTAATAATGCATGTAAATTGAGGTTGCACTTGAATAATAGCAACAAAAAATAACAGCAGGCATAACTAACAGTATTTGTGTGTACATTAATGGCAATAGTGTGCAAAAATCTTTAAAAGCGCTAAAGTGATGATTTATGTTTATAGGTAAGTGAAACAGCCTGGCATCAGCTCCCACTCACTGCTGATTCTCATGTTAACTTTCACTTTTGTTTTCTGTATATGACATATAGTATATATGATTTTACTGCATGTATATGGTATATATGATGTTTATGGAGGAGGAGGAGGTGGATTATGTCAGATTGGATAGTATGTATGTTTTGGCTGCAACTTTACGTGGACTGTTTAGCTGCATCTTCTCACTGAGTTTTAACCACGACACATTTACTTGTGGTTTAAGCGTTGACCTGGAGCGAGGAGGAGGAGGATTACAGCCATATGTTGTGCATGTCTGTTTTGGCTTCATCCCGTGCATTGGGTGGATATAAGACAACTCTGGACCTTTATCGATGATGATACACTGTGCTTTGTTTGGGTCACAGTATGCTTATTGAAACATGGTGCTGTTTGTGCAGAAGGCTCAGTCGTTCACACCTCTTGTTACTGTCTGTGCTGTGGATTTATTGACTCATTGACAAGATTAATTTGAAGCCATTGAAAGTTGGCACACAGTCGAGCTGAGTCTGGTGGCAGAGAGAAAGTGTCCTTAAAATGGTGTGAAAACATGACATAGTTCATTAAACAGTAAAATTATAGTTAAACCTCATTAAAACATAAATGCGGTTACTGCAGTAACTTGAGCCCTTTTTTCAGTTTTAGTGATCAAAGCGCTGTATTGCAATATTGCAGTTACCACGACAGCCATACTTTCAACTCTTACTTTTGAGTTGACATGAATTAAAATACTATACACAAACAGCACACAGGAGTCTCATTTTTGTCACAAAGTGCTGCTTTTACAATACTCATTGGTAGAAAACACAAAATAGACTTAGAAAAAAGTTGGGCACCCTGGATTGAGAAAATATCACAATTCATGTAGTCCTATATAAGTTTTATATAGTTATAAGTTTGATATAGTTATAAGGTTTATATAGCCTATATAAGTTTTATATAAACCTCTAATTTATTTATTTTTATCATTATTCATTTTTGGGACTATAAAACAACAAAAACAAAACCAAGCAAGTCCAGAGAGAACCAAAATAAGTAAAACGAGAAATTAGAAAATTATGAAAGTTTGACGCATACTAAATCCATAATAAATAATAATCATTTGTAGAGCGGCTGTCCAGATTAGTAATGTAGATTATTTGTCCCCTTATAGGACTCTTAGGGGTTTTATTATATATCACAGGAAGACTTTGGTTAAGTCCGTCTGTCATTCAGAGGAGGAAGAAGGATGACCAATAGAAAAGGAGAGAAAAGGAAAATAGTTGAGGAGACATTAAGCGTAACAGAATTACGCAAGTCATGTTAAAATTGCTTACCCCTTTTTGTTGTTCCCAACTTCCCTGTATCAATCGTTTCCTTATCGCTTGGAAGAAACACATCTTGGGTGCTCAATAGCCCAATTTACCGTCTGTCTCTTTAGCAGCGTCTCAATATAGTATTAGAATTACCTGAGCCACCTGCCACCCACGCCACTTAGCTTCAATGAACTACCAAAAAGAAACCCATTTCAACTGCATCAAGGTGACAGAAGCTAAACCCCCATTTAATTATGTGTTAATTAAAATCCCAGTTTGTTGCCTTTTGAGGCACTTTTTGACTGTATTCTTGACCAAAGTAAATATACCTACGTTTTTGTATATGTTGTACAATGTCTAGAAAATACAGTGCACAATGTATCAAGACAGGGGCAGGAACATGTTTTTGGCTAATTTATGTACTGTAAGTTCAAAGCGTACACTGGAAAAAGTATCGGTGGAAATGCTACTAGGCAAAAGCAGCATTGCTAATGTAGAGTAAAGAGGCAATTAAAAGCTAACACAATTAGCTCAAAGATGGTTACTTTAAAAAGTTCTGACAGAGAATTAAAACATTAAGTATGTTTTTGGTTGTTAGAGTAGTATGCTTCATTAGATTTGATTGGGTTGTGTTTATAGCCTTTTTGTTAAGTTGTTAATTAGGTTACCTAGTTTGATAATTAGCATTCTAAAGTAATTACAAAACGTAATAATACTGCATGTCTGCTTTGTTAGTTAGCCATTTGAATTAAACCCTTTGCTTTTTTGTTTTAACACTCTATGTAGATACAAAGAATTATTTGTTGTAAAGCTGTGAAAAGAATTGTAAAAATGATTGTAAAGCAGCCAAGTGCAAATTAGCCCAGTGGCATATCGTATGTTGGAACAATAGGTGGCATGGTGGCTAAGCAGTGTTGCCAGTAGGGATTTCAACATTAACTAGTTTTTCAATTATTGCAATTATTTATGGCCACTGTAGGTTATTCGTGCTGTTTTCTAACTTGTGGTATACAGCAGAAATGTCTCAATGAGTCACGGACACGTGTATATGTGTGTTGGCCAGAGCTCAGCGTGTAAACGACACTGGATAACGCACTGAATGACCGGTCTGTGCGAATGACCACACACAGTTTTATGTGGACCACACCGTGAGCCAAAAGTGGAGTCACAGAACACACAAGCTCAAGGGAGGAGAGAGAGAGCGAGGGCGGAGAAGAGGAGGTGGAGGAGAGGAGGAGACAGGTAGTGCCAGAGCATAATTTTCCCTGTAAATGCTGTTTTATTCTTCACAAATCTGTTTGTTGTTGAGGTGAGCTAAAGGAAAGTTTCAAGGCCCGACACTAAGCCTAACCATGGCGCTCATCCCTGAAATAACTGATATAATACTTAAGAGCTGCAATGAGGGGCCAATAAGCTTACATTTATTATTATTTGTATTATTTACTCAATTTGTGGCCCTTGTATTTTATTTTTAGAATTATCTGCTGTGTTAAATGATAGGCAGGTCAACTGTTATAAAAACACATTTTCCACTCACGGAAAATTTCGGAATATTTGTAAGTTTAAACATAAAAAAATTAAATATAAATGTTTCCTTTCTTTTTGCCGATAGTCGTGACTAACCGTAAAATTGCAATATTTCTCCTTGCGATATTTGCACTCTCTAAAATGTAAAAAAACGCAACCGAAGTTAGTGTCCTGCATTCATGCCTAATAATAAGATTACATTTTGACAGCTATAAATCTCACGCAGTCACACCCACACGCACCATCAAACAACTGTATTTTTTCAATACATTTACTTAACAATGTCATACTGCATAGGCCTGACACGCTGTGGCCCCTGAACAACAGCCACTGGTGCATTTGTGAGACTGAACTCACTCTATTTCAACAACATTTGTGTCCCACTGCATAGATATTCCTGGTCTGACGGCATGAAATAAATAACATTTTGATAATTGCTCTATACGCTAACATTATTAAACCGTAGAACGTACTGCGTTATTGGTTTTCCCTGTTGACACGGAGTAAGTTGCTCCATTGTTGCTCCAATTTCTCCACAGATACAATCCACAGAACACGTATATTCAACATTCTAGAGAATAACAAACGAGATAGCAACACAGCACTATTCGTTTGAGTTGTGTTGGGGAGAGCACATGCCACTGCTGACCAATCAAATGTCAGAACACACACATAACTCCACTTGTGCAAGTCCACTCACAATGACGTTTATCCTGGGTCTGTTTTTGGTGAAATCAAGAATACTGTGAGTACGAGGTTCAGTCTGACTCCAGATCAGACCAAAAGCACAGCAGAAAGGAAAGAAATCATGAAACAAGACTTTATCTGACGCTCCAAAATCACCATACATTTGGGGATTTTTTGAATTATGGATCATACCTCATACAGAGGTTTCATTTTTGTACAAATATGAGTTTTTGGCTATAATTTTTCCCCGATCATCGTGCTGATTGGACAAAACTGATTATGCAGTAAACGTCTCTGTCACATAGTGGGTGATGCTAGCTTGTATTCAGGAAGTAATACAGAGGATTTTTTAAACACAAATTAACTACATACAATGGCAGCAAATGAAATACAAGAGACATTAGTACGTTACACATTGTGTGCAGATCATATGTGATTATGTTTTAATATACTTCCTGTACATGAATTATCAATTATCTCTTTACAAGCCAAGCTATTCACAAACATTTTACAAAACACATTTTTACATTTCCAAGACAAATATGAAGCCATACTGTTTACAAAGTGGAAATATTCACTAGGATACAATCAAAATAAAAACTTGTTCTTACTGCTGGTTGATAATTGTGATGGTCTCGCACACTTAAAGCTCATGCTCGGATCTAAACTGTGTTTATGCATATTTTAAATATGTGAATGCTTTTGCATTGCTTGTGCTGTTCCCCTAGATTGTTCCATAGTTTGATTCTACACAGAGACACACAAAAGTTTATTTTTCATTATTATATTGTTATGTATCGGATGAGTTGGTTTTCTGATGTGTTTGCACAATCTCACTCGTCTTATAGACTTCTAAAACTAAACATTTGAAGCCACTGACTCTTTGAATTCTGATTTTTCCCCAGAATAAAAGCATGGCTCAGAGCAATTTGAGCAGCAGCAGTTTTTTTTTTTTTGGGCTGAGTCCCACCTTTATCATCAGAGAGGTTTGCTTCCTGTCATGGCTGATCAATTGTCCCACAGTCCCGTGGGGCAGTGGTGTTCCTCAGGACTCGGCTGTACTAAAACACCCCAGGCCCCGGAATAAACCTGCCACGTTCAAAGACTGTTGTTTTCCACAGGCTCCTGGGGCGAACACATTCACAGGTGGTTTTAGCAGACCAGTGGACTGACCTTCAATATGTGTAAACCAAGAGAGCTGTTATGATTTGTTGAGACATTTCAGAGATAACCACGTTGGAAGAAGCAGTTTGATCTTCTGCTTTTCAGCGGGTTATCTCAGGATGCATTTCAAGAGATGACAAACAAAATCAATGAAATATGAGAATGAAAAAAAGGTTTCTTGCATTAACAATTGATTAGTTTAGGATTGGTTTAAGTTGTCTGAGGTTTGATTGAAGAGAAGAGAGAGAATGTTGGAGTAAATTGTCCATAAATATTTTTTTTAAACATACAGTTCAAGGTTTATGTAAATCTCAAAGTGCTGCCCTGTGTTTGGGTGGTCTGAGCTGCAGCACATATTATTCCAGGCTCTGTGCCAGCCTCATCATTGTGAGATCGATTCCCAGCTCTGACAGATTGCTGAATGTCCCGGCTGCTCTTCACATTTGTTTCATGACTGCCGTGTAAAAAAAGATAATGGTCGGAGGGGGAAAAGGTAATTTCCTCCTCAAACGTCAAAGTTGGCAGTCGGATCCCCTGACATGGAGCTTGAGCTTAAGACTGGAAGAATCCTTCATCAGTTTTTAAATTTTCTATAAATGTTAAGTACTGGGAAAGAGTCAGTCCAGATTGAGCTTTACATACTGTAGGGTTTTCCCTCAGAAAGACACTGTTATTGGCAGATTTTAAAGGGGCCAAAAGCACTGAAAAACAGTCACATTTCTGTCAACCTGAAGTGTCCAACACCAAGACGTGTTATAGACCAGGGTTGCAAGAGCGTCTAAAAAACCCGTCCAGCGCGGCTGTATTTTCCACTGTATTTATGAAAGTGGCGCTCCTCCAGTGACACTGACTTGCCCCTCCCCCGTCTCACGCTCAAATCGAAGCTCCACAGATGGCTTTGGATATGAGGATTTTTCATGAATACATTTGACATGGACAATTGCTCTGGTCAAACCCGTAGACAATAGTTTTGACCCACGGCAGCTCCTAAAAAGCGGGAAAACCTGGCAACACTGTTATAGACAACCGAGTTAGCCACGTTCTCCTCGGTCAATCCGACTACGTTTAAAAATGCAAATTCTCTCCAAATCACCAGACTAGGACCAGTGCAGACTGTATTGACTTTGAGATCTGATTGGAAACAGACTTCTCATTTGGACCCATTCCAAACGAGGCATTAATTAAAAGCCTCACAGAACTGGCACCGTCCCATTGTCCCAAGTCTGCCGCAGTTATTTTATAATTTGTCGCCAACTTTCTTGCCAAATCATTCATTGTATGTCTAGGCTGTATGATTTGCAATGATCACCATATCTAACCTTCATAACATTTGGCTAACATTAGATGAAATGTGTTGCAGAATGTTTCGTAACTGCTAGTACTGTCACAGTATTGGACCACGCTAAGGGTGCCAGTGATTTATGAGAACGCATACTTGGTGCACTGCTGCATTCTTAAAGAAGAAGAAAGTCTTTCCATAGATACACTCAGTAACTGTGCTTTTTCTCAAACTGTATTATGCAAGTATATTCACTTTAAGTAGGTTTTGTGATAAAGCTAGGTTTGGTTGTTTCTTATCCAAAAGAGTCGCAATATGACAACAAAAATGTGGCTCGATTTTTTTGTCCTTGTACTGATCGATCACAATCTTCAATTTTCTCTCTTTAAAAACAATGATAATGGGTTAATAAGCACTACAGAGAGATCTGCTCCAAACCATAGGCTTTTAAAATCTCAGATTATGCTTGGAAAATTATCTCATAAGATTACATTTTTTCCATGTGTTTACATTTGGCTCGGACCAAAAAATAGTTACGCACAAGCAAATAAAAATGTTTTATTTTATTTGGTCTTTCCAAGTAAAATTGCTTTTAGTAAGTAATGATTTCATGAACATAAACTTAAAAGACATTTAATCTGTACCATTTAATATAAATAATATTCAAATGTCTTCATCCTCATTAGGGGATTTCATTAATTGCCCAGCCCTTCTAGTAAATAACATTTGGAGAAGTCATAGTTCTGCGAGTTACGTCTAGAGAAGTTGTAGTTAAAAAATGTAGCACAGTGACAATTGTCAACTTAACCACACAATGTGTGTAAAAATCTCATTTTGTCTCGTTCTTGTCTCGACCTCTGCAAAGGGTCGTTATGGGCATGCCAAGCACTTTAGATTGTGTAATGGTTATTCCTCATTTACATTTTCATATTTTAGCAGAGGCTTATTATTAAGCATCTTATATCTTGAATCTAATCTGCTTCGATGTTGCTCATGACGTGAGCTTAACATATGTATGAATGTATCTTATCTCTGCTGTAGAGAAAGGTTCATTATTTTCCTGTGAAGCGCCTCAGTCACAGAAAAACTCCACTTATTTCTTTGAGCTTGTTTTGTATGTTTAATATTTATATTACTTCTATCAGTTGTTATCTCAGCGTTGACGTTAATTCAGCATAATCCACCATATGTTCCCCCCCCCTCTCTCTCGCAGGCCCAGTGTCTCCAGGGGGTGTAGCACGAGGCTGAAACTCTTCCGCCGGGAATCCTCGCGTGGGCAGCCCGTTCTCTCCAACTGACTCTCTGACCGCACCAAACCAAACGGTAATTCACAAAAACAAACTCTTTCACTGTCTGCGTACCACCATTGAGTGTGCATCCAACTGCCAGCAATATAATCCTAAAGTTCAAACCACTTTTTCCCTGCACCTGCCTTGGCATTTGATGAATAGCAGTTTTGTTGGGTTTCTGAGCGTGATTTGTCTAGGCAGCGTCTTTGTAGACTCCCCTTTTGAATAGTGTGGGCCATTCTCATTCTCCAGCTGTGATGGATATAGATTTTCACACTTGAATCGGGTGCATATTGCTCTCACATATTTCAAGCGTCCACATAAATAAGGTTTGTGCTGCACAGATGCTCCCATGTGTGACGTAAACAGAAAAACGTCATGCATTTGGATGATAAATATGCCAATAAAGAGTTTTGCCAATACATATTTGGAGTGGCTCTCAAGAACATGGCTGAACAAATATGCTTTTTGTGGTTTTATTTGTGATAAATTAGCAAATAATTCAAACAACCTTCTTTCACATTGTCATTATGGGATATTGTTTGTAGAATTTTGAGGCAGATTGAGTGTCAAAAAAAGTCAAAGCCTCATTAAAAGTCATTGTTGAGTGTGTAAACCTTTTGGTGTTTATTTTGGATAATAATTAGCGCGTAAGACTAGCATTTGTGCTATAGCCTAACAAACTTTAAGTTGAGATTTCTGTGTGGTTTTTGTAAGCATCTAGTAACAAAACCTCCTCTTTTACATGTTACTGGGGAGAAGCACTGAAATACCATGAAACAAACATATATATAACATGTATATATGTACTCTATATACTTTAATACAGGGATAGGCTTCACCATGCAGTCATGTGACGGAGCGTTCTATTTAGCATTAGCATTGGCCAATTGTAAGAGTTTGAGCAACAGGCAGAGATATATAATGTCACGTCTATGAATGTCTATGGTCAAAAGTCCTTGAATGTTGCCTGGAAACAGGAAGTTGAACCCATTAATACCCCAGCAATGACCCGTATATATCGCCCGAAATGAACGCACAGCATAAATTAACAACCATTTGCAATTGAGTTCTTTCTTGCCAAATTGATTGCTTTGACATATTGTAAACTCAATCAAAATGCTAAAACTAACCGCTGTAGAAGGAAGCAGATGGATATTCTCTGTGCATCCTTCCAAAGGTCAAAATGTCACGTTTGTACCAGAAATTGTGCGTGTGAACAGCTGTCAGCTTTCTGCGAAATCCCTGTAATCTTTTTAAACTTTAATTTATTTATGGAAATGTGCTTTCTCTATTTATGCACCAAATCTCAAGTCAAAATGAGGAGAGAATACAATATGTAAAAATGGTTTGCTTTACATTGTAGTTGGCCTTGAGTGACAACATAGATACATTGTTGAAAGGAGATCTACATTACACTACAATTTAATGTAGATTCAAACCGCTGTTGAAGATTGTATTTCAAATGTCCCAGGCAAAGCAATAGTATCTCCATGGAGTAAAGTAGATGGCGCTTTGTCCACTAGAAACATTACATTTTGCACCTTTACATGTATTGTCTTGTCTTGTACAAAATGCTAAAAAAGGTTTTTAAACATAGTCATCTCCACACCGTTTTGCATTCGGAAGTCATTCTATTCTTTCTTCTTTTTGGCTTTCCAAAGATGAGACGGAAGTCACTAGACCACTGAGAGATTACACAGACTCTTTGAACAAACTACACTTTCAATTTCGACCAGATTTCATTTTTAAATTGAGAAACATAAGCTGTTCCCCACAGTCATATTAAATGATCAGAACATGATTGTTGCCCATTCTCCGTTGAAACGTTTCGAGCATTTCATCCCATTCATAATGTGTAATATTTTTTTAAATTTGTTTCATCATTCTAAAACATGTGGACAAACAGAAACCAGACAAATTATCAAGCAAATTATACATGTGCTTTTTGATTAATAAATGTACTTATATGGTGACAATTACAAAAGAAGAGCAAGCATATTGAAACTATTCTATTTAGTAATGATTCATGTCTATAATACTTTCTGTAGAAAGTACGATCTTGCATGACACAGTTGTATTTTTCTGCACTTATTGCATGTGAGGACTCTAAATTGTCTCTGTGGTGAATGAATGCGAGGATGACACTTTTTCCAATATTCAAATCACCTCCACAAATTGCTATATTTAGATTCACCCAAAAACGTGCTAAACCACAATCTACAAAAATGCTAATATGGTTGTAAAGTTCTCTCTCCGCGGTGCTGAAATGAACACTGGTAATCAGCACTTTGTGAACGATCTTCTAGGAACTTTACAAGGAAAAACGCATTAACCAAGTGCGTTTTATTTAGCATATTTTAGCGATGACAAACTACCTGCTCAGTGTTCCACCTTTTGCACCCAAAATATAATAACCATTTATTGGTGTGTTTGAAAGTGTGGGTTTAAGAGACATGGAAAAGGTTGAGTGATGCTCAGGCTTTGGCGAGCAGAGCAGAGGAGAGCGGTCTATTCCCTCACCTCTCCTGTGGCCATTGATGCAGACATATTGAAAGTGAATACATATTTCATGACAGAGCATTTGGTAGTTTGAGAGTAGAGGTCAGGGAGTGATGGGGACTGGGAAAAGCAGTGTCTGAATCTAGGTGAATACGTCAAAGTCTTTGCAGAACAGCTTGTCTATGTTCTCTATTGTAGGCTTGTAAAAGTGTACACTGACATTACTATTGGAAGTAGAGACCGATGTGAGCAGTTATCAATAGTGGAAAGTTTGGGAAAATATCTATTTGCGATTGCTCTGACAATAATTGAGATTAGATTTGTAATTAATGCGTTAATTATAAGATTTACTTTGAAGTTTGCATTTTAAACCTGTTTTAAACTACAGCTTCTGCAGCTTTAAAGCAGAAAAAGATAAGGTTGTTGTTTGTGGAGGAAAATATTTCTGACCTTTTGTGGTTAATCCGGATTATAATGATAAAAGGAATGTGCTTTGGTGATATGCTGCAACATAAATCAATGAAAAAGTGAAATCCATTTGAGCAGAATCTTGGGGAATTGTGAAAATATTGTCTGAATACAATTATAGAGCCACTTTAAGCAGCCAATTGATATACATGATATGCATTTGCCCCCACTTATGATGCTAATATTTACCTCTTTTTTGCCAATAAAAGCTCCCACTATAAAAAAGACAAGTTGTAATCTGAATGAAAAGTTCTGTGGGTCTCGGGTCACCAGTACGAGTAGCCCATGGCACGTTTACAGGCTGAGAAATATTGAACTTTGAACTTCAGGGGCCCACAAGCGCGCGCAGCATCGCGGCATCATTAGAACAAGATAAATTTGTTGTTTTAAACCTCGTTATTAGCATGTAAAACAATTTAAAGTACTTTTATCTTTTATTTGATTTGAAGAGCACAAATACTGAATCATATAAACCAGAGATCATGATCTTTAAAACTGTTTAATTCAATATAATAATGCTTCTTAGATACAAAATAAATACTGTTTACAGCATTTGACACAAGGAGATCTAGTGGAATATATAAAATCACAGCCTACAAAATAAACTACAAACATATATACATTGCCCGGATGCTAACATCTCCAAAGAAGACGGGGCCCTTGGATACTTCCACATTGACACAGCTTTTGTTGCAAACAACTTTAAAAAGACTGAATTGTGGAGATTGACGCCCGCCGACCTAGATATAGCTTTTGGGGCAAAATTAGACCGGGCATTTCCGAGTACACCCGAACGTGACCGAACGCAGCGGCCAATCAGATGCCCTTTTTCATCGAAATTAGATCACGGACACCGCTCGGCCAATGAGAAGCGAGAATACTGCGAAGTGGCATGTCTGTCAAAACGAAACCTAAGCGATGAAAATGCCCCAAATATGGCCAAATTACTAGTTAAATCTTGATTTTTTTCAAAGAATTTCGACAAAGGGGCACGGCGGGCCCCCTCCTAATTCAAACCCTGGGTGCGCCGGCGATTTGAGGGCTTATGGGCCCCGGGCCCCGGGCCCCGGGCCCCGGGCCCCCGTCTATTTCGCAGCCTGGTTTACTGTCCTGGGGATATGATAACGTTCACAAACATCTTTCTTCTACTACACTAGAATGCAACAATTGATCAGTACAACCATGAAATCGACTATTAACGTTGACGTTGGCTATTTTTTAATCGTTTTTAAAATTTTAATCAAAAGAATACTTTTGACATGAATACGTTAGTAGTTAGAAATCTTCAGTCAGCAAATTTAGCCTCTATCGTATTTTATTTCTGGTCTATAATTAGAAAATCTCAACATTGTCTGATCAAAAAAACTATTGCTGACTAGTCAATAGCTTTAATAATTGTTATTTTCAGCTCTATTTGGTATAAAAGTTGCACAATACAGGATTCCGGTGTGACCAATTGAAGCCTTTTCTTGGATGAAAAACTTGGATGGACATTTTGACACTAGGCAGAATTGGATTGCATTTTTTAAAATTGTCACATTCATTTTGTGTGTGTGTACGCTTTATTATCATTATTGTATTTTTTTGGCATTTCTCCTCTATTGTTGCAATTCATTACTGAACAAAATAAACGTGCCTATGCTATAAAATCCAACTGAATAAAAGTGTTACAAGACAAAACTAGTGCTTTTGTGCAGTTCTATTCTTATATTATCTCATTAGTTCTTAACCAAAAACCAAAACAAATAGTTTATCATGCCATTGTTAATAATTGCTGTTTACAGTCTAGACACATCCAGGTGCTTCCCATTTAGCATAACATTAGCATAGGTGTGTGAGCCAGACCCAGGATAATGCTATTCTGAGAGTGCAGGGTTTGACATGGAGCTCATCGTGCCACATAATGAGCCTAAACACCACTCCTGCATAATTATTCACTGCTATTGCCCGTGTCATTGTTATTACAGCGGGGGAAGGGGTCACGCTGGCTATTTACATTAACTCCCAGAGAAATCTTCTGGAGCTTTTTAACAGTCCGAGTAATGGACACCTAATAGCTTCCGGTCGCTTGTCTTGCCTTTGCCGTAGAAGCTTTTAGTTCATCAATACGTCAATCCTTAGCGTCATATTCCATGCGTTTGCCCTCCGCTAACAAACAAATAGGACTGACATTATGGTTGTTTGGTTTACAAATGGCTGACCAAACAGCTCTTTCCTTTTCAGAAGAAGTGATCAATAGTTATCCGGAGTAATGTGAAATCAATGTTCCTCATAACTCACACGTTAGGTAACATCGAATTGAGTGGCTACTGTAGATTATACTGTAGCTGTGATTGGGAACATACTTTGTTCTTTTTACCATCAAATACCACATTGTGCAAGTTTCGACTGGTTGACTTTGGAGTGGATCGGGGCGGTCTGAAAGTGTCTCCATTGTAGTAAGTGAACCAGACCGAGCGGTACCAGCTTTCAAACAGGTCTGCCTCACTTCAACGAGATGATTGGATAAGAGATCATTTTTGGGTATTGCTGTCATCATGATTAAAAAGGATAATTCAGGTACAATTTAGATTTTATTTATTAGGAAAACATGTATTATGTTTGGGTGTCGTCGGTTACTCACGTAGCTCTCTGTATAGGGCTACCAGACTTCAGCAGCCAAACCCGCACTTCTGAAAAAGACAAAAACCCATGGAATGTCCAGCGTGGCTGTATTTTCCACAATATTTATGAAAGTTGCACTCCTCCAGTGACACAGACCTGCCCTGTCTCTCTCTAATGTTCGAATAGAAGCTCCACAGAGTACAAATTACTTTAGAAATGTATATTTTACTCAAATTCAGTACTTTCATTAGGTTTATTCTAAAATGAAAAACACAGACAATATTTTGACCCAGGCGGCACTTAAAAATCCACCCACCTGCCTGGGAAAACTGCAGACCTGGCAACACTGTCTCTGTAAGCCAGGCTCTGAGCACGGAAACACAGTCCACCATAAATTAAACAGTTCCAAAGCGCTCTGAAGCAGTGCCGTGTGGTCAAGACAATCAAGGCAAGCAGTGATGAAAATCTAAAACAGCCACGTGTCACATCTATTTTTATATATATAATATATCCAAATAAGTCTGTTTCCCCTCACTTCTGCTGCTGAAGCCTGGATGGAACTCACAGTGTCTTTTAGTGGCCTCTACAGGCGGCCAGGCAGAATTGCAGGAGGCGTGGCTCTTGTGCCACAGCTGCGCAGTCTGTGTCCCGTTCATGCTCCGCCCTCTAACATGAGCTTTTAGAACCTGAGCGGAAAGCAGCTTGTTTTAGAGGTCTGCACTCTAAAAGCACGCTGAATAAACCTGTGGGAATCAAAGATGTTTGCAGGTTTTGCCAAAGCGAAGTGAAGCAACAGCAGCACCAAGTTTCAACAAACAGACAAAAAAATATATTTTAGAGACAAGTCTGTGTTTGTAGTAGCTAAGGCTCTGTTCACGTTTCTAATGATTAGACGTTAGTTAGAAATACAGGCAGTAGTTTAATAAGATAGAGCGCTAGTTTGTGTAATGAATTGGTCAGTGAAGTGAAGCTTATTTAACTTTGTACATGTGCAGCACTTGCATGGTAGTTTTCTTCCCCTTTTCTATTATCCACTAAATATTGATGAACACCCCAAGTCTGCTTGTCCATCCATAAAAGTCATAGCACGCTACTGCTCTAAAGTGGCTCGACCAGTCAAACGTGGCTTATACCTTCAGTCAACATTCAAATGATTGCAAATCAAATAGTTTCCCCTGAATGGAGTTAAGCTTTCTTTGTCAATCCATTTTATATTTATACTTCTGTTCACCTAGTATTTTAATGTTTAATCTACCAAACTGTGGCATATGGCAAATTCCAAAGGCTCAAGCAAACATGATCGAACAATTTATGTTTGGTAAAATTCACCTTTGTCTGTTATTTCATTGCTTTCACAATTGCTTAATATTTCATTTGAGTTCTGCAGGAAAATTTTTTTTTGAAGCAGCAGTTATAGATTATGTTTACGAGCCGCTCTGTTAAACCCATAACAAACTTTTCCTCATTTTTATGTTTTTTCAAAGATTCACAGAAATGTCTCAAATGGGGCGATGTTTGTTGTATTGTCTGGAGCGTTCCACAAGACATTAAATGTATCTATTTCCATGGGGAAAAGCAAGTAACACCACCAAAAAAGTGACTTAGAGCACATTAAATCATAATATAAATAATTATCATCACTATATCACAAGAAACTAGCCTGTTATTTTAGTCCTCTTTATAATGCAGATTTGACCTGTAAAACATTTGATATATTTCAGTTTATTAAACATACTGTGTTAAATGTTCAAGGAAACTATCACAAAACAACGAGACACTGCAGTCTTCAATAGTGACATTCCATTTGACTTAAAAAACGATATATCTCGGCTGTAAAACTTCAACAACGGAATCGATAGATGGATACATGTGAAATATAGGCTGCAGCAGAAAAAGGATATGGACGACAGGGATGGAGCCAACTGTTAAAGACTGGACTAAAACAACATTAGACATTTATAAAAGGACAAGACTAACGTTTGCAGTGAATTTGAAAATATATAAAAACATCCATCGCATTGTAGTTATGAATAATCTTAACTCATGCAGCCACCATGATAATAGCTATTCCTTTGTTAGTATAACTCAAACTTAACAGCAGAATGGTCATGAAGCTGGTTGAAGTAAGTCGTGTATTCTTCATATACTGCAAAAGAAATCCCCCCAGCCATAGATGCGATGCGTACTTGTGTGTATTTGAATGTAGTGTGTTATGGAGGATAAGAAGGAGCTGGAGAGGATGGACTCCCACTGGATGTCAGAACTCAGCGTGTGGCCTTCTTGTTCCATAGGATTTGGTATGTGGAACAAATAAATGCTGAAATGATTTAATTGCATTGACTTTCTTTTTTAAGACCACACACTGTGACAAAACTTGACAGATGTTTTGGTCTGGAATCATATCTCGTTTCCTCGATTTCAAACGGGCGTGACCGATAGCGTGCGGGCTAATCGGGAGAGAGGGGACGTTTCCCGGTGGGCCGCACGACTTTTGGGCCGGTGGCTGCTGTGGTTCACGGCCTCAGCACTGACAGCTGACAGCCCTCTGCTCTGTGCCTTTCCCTGAGCACTGATTGGCTCCTCTGGCTGTCTCTGATTTGCTGCTGTGTCATTGGTTATTTTTGGTATGATTGGTGTAGAAAGTGGGCGGGAGGTTAGTGCAAGTGCGTGGTGTTCACAGAAGAATGAGGTCTGATCTGCTCATGGATATGACGATAAGACTTTTTACACACCATTTGTCATTATTACAGTGTATTTATATAGTCACTAGAGCTTTATCATTTATCTGACTCTTATGGGTGTTTCACAAAGTACAAGGCACATGTGGAGCAGATAGACTGGAGCAAAGAGGCATTTGGGACATGTGCTGTAAAACCAAGTAAGTTATGGACAAAGACGTGATAACAACAGCCCCAGCTAAACGTTAACATAGATTAAAGATAAATATTGTGACTAAAAGGTCTGTATTTTGTGGTTGGCCTTGTAGTAGTGGCTCAGAGAAGAGGTTTTATTCATCTGTAAGAGCTAAAGTGGAACAATTAAAGCTACAGAACAGCAGCTCTTTCTTTCTGAGGCGTGTGTGTCTGCTGAAGGTGAGGCTGGTTTGTACTTGGATTCACAGTGAGTGAAATGTAAGTGAAGGGAAAGGGACCGTTGATAAAAACAAGCCTACATTTCCTGGGCTGCAGTAGGGGTCCCATTAGGGCCCTGGGCGTGACCATAAACACATGGGCAGTTCATGTATAAAGTCTTCCACATGTAAAACCAATTCAATTACCAATAACCAATCAGTTCAATTTATCTTTGTAAAAAAAAAAAAAAATCACAACAGCAGTTTCCACGCAGGGCTGCACAAAAGCGTTGATTTTACCAGCAGAAAGTGAGAAAATCAAACAATGAAACAGTCATTGGTCAGTAATAGAGAAGAATTAAACAAATGGATAACTGATTTTAGACCCTCCTTCTCAGCAAAGAAAACGTAGAAACCTTGTCGATCCTATTCCCAGACAGACAGGATGTAGACTGTAGAGACGGAGACACTCAAGACACAGGGTAGAGCAGAGGTGTCCAAACTTTTTTCACCAAGGGCCGCATTGATCAATGTCGAATTTGATGAATGACAAAGTGAATCATTAGAAATTTTGCATTTGACGTGATTGCGATGAGCCTCCACACCTTTAATTAGACCTAGAATATTAATATTAGGTTGAATTTTCCCAATTTCACAGTAAAAAGTACTACTTTTTGTTGTTTGGGCCGACAAAGCAGGAAGCTGGAGGGCCAACAAAAATTGGTTTGAGGGCCGCATTTGGCCCCCGGGCCCTAGTTTGGACATGCCTGGGGTAGAGGCTCATCTAGTATAGCAGAGGTCATCCAGTCAGGTGAGGAGGATCCAGGGCCACAGCTCAGGAGTGTGGCTCTGTCGTCACTAGAGCAACGACACAGGTCCTGAAACACATGGCTCTAACTTTATGCCTTTTACGGTCCGATTCCACAGCCTTCTGCATTCAAACAGAGCGTTGGAGGGACAGAAACCTCCATGTCTCAAGTGGCAGATACAAAAATGACTTTCTATGTTTGTG
This sequence comes from Eucyclogobius newberryi, assembly GCF_026437365.1. NCBI lineage: Eukaryota > Metazoa > Chordata > Actinopteri > Gobiiformes > Gobiidae > Eucyclogobius > Eucyclogobius newberryi. The sequence continues at coordinate 12,573,368 of NW_027315768.1, read as the reverse complement.
GTCTATAAAAACAATGAGGGGTCCAGTCCAAAAACATTCCGCATTAGGACTTTCAGAGATGAGGCAGAAAGAGAGGCAGAAAAGGAAAGGAGGACTCTTAGTCAGAATTCCTTTTAACGCTTTATAAAAAAAGATCTCATCAGATATAATCACCACCATCTCTCCAACAGTCTCGTCTCTGCCTCTGCCTGCTCCTTTTTCATAAGAAAATGCTCCTAAATGGATTCATCTTATTGTGAAGCCTGGCACTATGGGGACGTTTGATGTCATAAGGGAGCGCTTCGTGTCTCACCCTCTTCACCACTTTTTATTTGACTAAAATTGATCTCACATTTGCAGAGATACTTTTTCAGCTGTAATTTATGAGGTGCAATTTGATCGATGTAAACCCAGACACATGCACCGACTAAAGCTGGACTGTTATGAAAATAAACCTCAGATACTTATAGATTGTAGGACCGTTATTATTGCTTTGTGACCCTCTAAAATGAACTGAAATAAAACAAATACATTTTTTTGCAGTGGATGAAAGTAACGAAATACAAAAGTAATTGTCATTTTTAGGCATCTGTACTTTGCTTAAGTACATTTTACTTTTACTTCACCACATCTGAGTGCAGGTATCTGTACTTTCTAGTCCATTAAATGTTTGAACTGGACTAATAAATAGAAAGTACTATTCATATGGTTTGAGAAGTTATTTGTGGTGATATTCTGCATTTAACGTTGTGAGTACAAAAATGTAAATGTATAAATTGGTGTGAATTGATCAGCACAATTCTTTAAATTCCCTACATTTATCACTTCAGCAGTTTAAATATGTACTTTTTTTGTAATATGTGCGTTTAAGAAGATATTTTTGTGTGCTATACTTTATTATTAGTTTGCTAGTGTGATCTGCACTTTTACTGAAGTCTTCCACGACTGAATATTTTCCACAAAGTCAAACATTAGCTACGACTAATGTTTGGTGGTTATCGACATTTTGGCTTTGTCCAATTGTCCAATATTCAACAAAAATATGTCCTCAAATGTAGTGTACCGGCAGAACTTTCAGATGTAATTTTCTCATAATAATTATATAATCCTGCAGTTCACTATGAATATGAACAAATATTTATTTTAACACGTGGACTTGAAACAAACTGATGACGCTATTTACCGCCTGTGATTCATGTTCTTTCCATCTAACCTTGAGAACTATTCTTGCCCGGAAAGCGGTTTTCTGTTGAAGTGTTGCCAGGTCTAACTCCACAGTGTCATGAAATCGATTTTGTTTTCTCACTCCTTATGTGTACTTTTACTGTGTACTTTTAGGAAGTCACTCCAAGAAAGTTAGAGGCCTGTACAACTAGCATTATACCTACTTCTTGTTACTATGAAGATGGTCTTGCTTTGCCTGGAATATTCCACAGTATGACATTAAAGTTGCTGTACCAGATGTTTACCTTCTTGAAATTATGATCTATATTTATTCATATTTTATTTGTTTATAAAAGCCCTACTTTGTCTGTACATATACTACATCCAGATTTTCCAAGCGGATTCACATTAGATTAATCCGGGTGAGATTTTTTAAGCAAATCTCATTCACAATCGACACTAATTTAGTAATGAAAGAATAATAGAGTAACCGGTTATCAAAAATTGTATCAGATGCCGCGCTGATATATAGCAATTTGCTCATTACGGGTGTTTTAATTGCTCCAAAATATCTTGCAGATGAAACATTTTGCCAACTAATAACATCTCCAGTCAAGCGGGTGATAGAAAAGCTCCATATCGCACCTTTAAAAATGTGAATTTAAAGGAGTGTTTTGCTGTTGCTAAATCCACGTATGTGTAAAATCCAGTCAATAAAGTCATATTTATGTCAAATGTCCGGTCCTTCCTCGTCACCTTGACATTTTGAAGACGCCTCGCTCTCTGCAGCCGGTTCCATCAGCGCCTGTTATGCTCGGCCTCTTTTCATCACAAGTGTATTATCGCACTTTGAAGCCGCCGACTCTTGCAGATTGGTTATGGAAAGTATTTTGCATTTTCGGGCTCTTTGTGGAGACTGCCTGCATTGCTCATAACCGGCGATGGGCAAAAACACCTTCAAATAGGTCAGACCCATCTGTCCCTCTAATAAGACGCCTGGCCGCGCGCTGATATGACACGGTTGGGTGGGGGCGCCGTAGAGAAAGCAGCCTCTCATTAAGGTGCTGCAGTCAGGTGGCGGCGCTCCCGATAGGCCCGCTCAGATACTCACTATAGATAAGCCATCATTAGGGGAGCAGCGTTTGAAAGCGCACAATGAGAAATACTGTGGCGTGATGCTGTTTGTTCAATTTAGATCGCATATTCTCTGTAAGAAGGAATTTATACCATTTGAATGTGTTCTTATATAGAGACGGGGAACGGTGTCTGCTTTTGAGATTGGACATATATTGAATGATTGATAAGAGTTTGAGTTATTATATATGATTGATTATACTTTGTTTTGAAGATATGCCGAATTTCTTGTTGTATACTGTTAAAAACAAAGGTATAAAGTAATATTTCTTGCCTAAAAAGGATATCTCTCTGTATTTTTTTGTATTCAGATCAATATCAGTCCGTTCAGTGTTTTCATCTCCTGGAGTGGATGTGATGGCTGCATCTGTCGTCCTATCCAGACAAATAAGGCTGGTTATGTGGCTTGGTACGAGGACAAAATATCACAAGAATGAAAAACAAATATCACCAAATGATAGATGACTCTGAGTTTGATTCAGGGCGCAACGGAGGGAGAGGTGACCAGATGTACTCTTCAGAAAGTGTCTATTCTGGAGCCAAAGCAGTAATATTTCTGCACTTTTTAGGGTCCACTAATACAATAGAAATACACATTTTATCTGTCCAAAATATCTATTATGGCATTATATAATATAGTCCAGTGTCTATGGGAATAAAATGTGTTACTCTAAACTAACTTTTTTCAATTTGTCTTTGAATGAGTTGTTATTTTGGAAAGTTAAAATATGCAGTTTTATTTTTTTAAAGTATAATTTTGGCAAAGCAAGTTTGTTGGATTTATAGCAGACGTGTTAGTCTCCTGTAATTACTCAAAACTAGCTACGTCCAAACGCACTGGATTATTATTTTTATTGCCGGAGAATTTTTATTATTATTTTTTTCATGGAAACAATTTGTATTAGAAATTCCATAAACTGTTTATCCTTTGATTTGCATTTTTCAAAGTCATCGTTTATTAAAAGTATTTGCCTCATAGCGTAATGTCCTAAAGTGCTTTTTGTTCATATAAATTGTTCTAAGGATGGAGTCAGTGTCTGCCGAATTAGAATTAGAATCAGAATCAGACAAACATTTATTTTTGGGGGGTAAAAACAACTTTATTCCGTCGATATTAAAGGTGCACAAAGTAACTTTTCTAGTGGTGGGTCTGACATCCCTGTGATCGCGCTTACTCAACTGGTTCATTTGTACTCACCCTCATGTTCATCTGTACTCAGCTTCATGTGTGGCTGTGTAAACTCTAAGTAACTCTAAGTAAGAATATATGTTTAGCAATGTATTTTGAGCAATAACTACATCTGTAATGGAATAAATGCAAGACGCCACACTGCAGAACATCTCCATACAGACAAGCAGGTGGCGAATGCTCCAACAGAAAAGGAAATGTTTTTAAATGTCTTACAATTGTTAGAAATACAAGCTCGAAATAGACCATCAAAAAATGAAATAAAAGAAAGAAGTGTCATGTTTTTAGAGCACACTTCCTCTCCACCATTGTTCTCTGATGACTGCAGATTCTATACAGTGTAGAGACTATATATTTGAGACAAGAGCTGGTCTGGACTGAAGGATTTGGTCCAAGGAGGCAGTTTTTTTCCCGGCGTGAGTGACTGACAGACTGTGACGCCGCTGCCTCTTCCATCCATCACATCGGCACATTAAACACCACACATAGACCTCGCTATTAGACCAGGATTCTGTTCAGCCACAGCCAGCTAAGAAGAATAAAGTGTGTTTTTGAGGCATACACTCCACAATCTGAGCTCACCATTGTGTGGTTTTCAGCTACAAAATGAGCTGATTTGCGGTGGATTTGCATTTGAACAGGTGGCCATTTTGTTTGCCTTTTTTCTCCTCACTGTCAAATTAAACAGTCTGGAGGTTTGTGTTTGAACAAAAACAGAACTTTTAACAGCTCTATTGTTGGCGGTTTGCTTGTGGTGGTGGTGCTGCTGCTGCTGCTGCTGCTGCTGTTTTACAATCTATGCATTTTTAATTGCCACCCGACGAGGAAGTAGAAATATTCAAATAGAAAAGATTGCTTGAGGAGTTTTTACCGACTCCAGCTAAAGTTGGCAATGGCAAAGCAACTCCCACAGAGCACATGGACACAGCAGATACACTGTTTAAGATGTCAGGCTGATCGTAGAGGGGTCAATTAACATTTATACTGTGCATTCAGATTGGAAATATCTCTAATATGGTGGGGCAGATGTGAGTCCTGCCTGTGATACTCGCTTCTCTGTCAGTAATTGGATTGAACAGCTGCATGGATTCACGGTATGTTTGGAGCTTATGCATTTAGTCCTTCTTATCACGAGTGCGTGCGTGTTCTGGAGAAATCATGCTGTGCAACTGTGCTGAAGTCCGAATCAGCCAGGCACTAACCGTTTGCACTCACACTGGACAAATTTAGCCAACTGTATGTGGCCCTGGTTTCTTTGCGTGCACGTTATTAGGCCCGAGCCCCAGCAGGGCGGAGGGCCTATTGCTCCCGCAACGCTGCCGAAGGCAGCGTTGCAACTGTCTGACCAAACATGCGGGCGCAGCCCGCATGTTTGGTACCCCGTCGCCCCTGGCAAGTACAGTGAACTAGCCCATGCCGAAGGCATGGATCATGCATACTTACTCCTGCTATGACAGAAATAGTCAACAATGAGTGAATGGGTGTAGCCCATTCACTCATTGTTGACAACAGCAGCGCGAAGCGCTGCATTCCTCCAAAATCACTCCTGGCATCGTCCCGTACGCGGGAATCCATGCCGCAGGCATGGGCCATGCTTGTATCTGCTCAAATCAATGGAAGTCTATGGGGAGTGGGCGGGGCATCCCGACGGAATAGGGATTGACGAGCGCGTAAGCGCTCGTAATGATGATTCCACCCCATGGCGGCATCGGGAAGGCTTAGAGCTTTCAAACAATGTATAATTTGTTGTTATAGTGGAAACGGCTATATTGTTTTTGCTAAAAATATTATTATTTTTAGGCCCGAGCGCCACAAGCTGGCGAGAGGCCTATTAATCTCGTAAGGCCGTGCGAAGCACGGCTGCGAAAGTGCGCACGTAGTGCGCACGAAATCGAGCGCGAAGCGCTCGCCCACTTCCAAACACTCACTAACGCACTCCTTCACTCACGCACGCCCCGTGCATACTAATTAATAGTAGGAAAATGGAACATTACCGTTGTAAACGGGCGAAGCCCGTGCAAAAGTGCGCACTAAACGAGCACTTTACATTGGGATGACGACCGCGAAGCGGTCGTCATCCCCATATAAAGCACTCATTTGCCCTAAGTAGCTCACGAATACGTTCCCCATCTCTTGCATGTTCCATGCATATAAGCATGTAATGCAAAAATTGAACATTATTACTGTATAGAGGGCCAAAAACACAAAGTGGGCGGAGCCCACTCAAAATTAACGAAAGTACCCGTCAGTGACCAGGGACCCACACCATGAGGTAGGAAAGCGCGAGCGCTTTCCGAAAATGTATAGTTTATGATATTTGAAAAATGGGAAACATTGTTTTCGCATCGGAATCTTCTTCTTCTTCTTCTTCTTCTTCTTCTTCTTCTTCTTCTTCTTCTTCTTCTTCTTCTTCTTCTTCTTCTTCTTCTTCTTCTTCTTCTTCTTCTTCTTCTTCTTCTTCTTCTTCTTCTTCTTCTTCTTCTTCTTCTTCTTCTTCTTCTTCTTCTTCTTCTTCTTCTTCTTCTTCTTCTTCTTCTTCTTCTTCTTCTTCTTCTTCTTCTCGGGACCAACCCCCCTATTTTTCACCCAGTGAACATTGACGAAAAGTCACAAAAATGTTCACACCTCTAAAAATCGTGCCTCTCTACATTCTGGCTATTTCCCTTTTCTAAAATAAAAAAATTGGCGCGTCAGCGCCCCCAAATGTACCAAAAATGCATTGAGAGATGGGAAATGACCCAAAAAAAATCTGATCGTAGAATCATGAAATTTGGCGCAGAGGTAGATGGTGACAAGAGAAGTAAAAAATATTATTACGGCAACGCCGTCCACCCAACCAAATGTCGGCCATATTGCTTCAAAAATGGCTAAACATGATTTTGGAGTTTTTCCAAACGTCGTACTTTTACGAACTCCTCCCAGGGCGTTGGCCCTAAAAAGCTGAAATTTGGTGAAAATGTTACTGAGGAGTGGGACATCAAAAGTTATCCAAATTACATTGATACCTCTCACGGTCTCTGTGCGGCGAAGCCGCAAACTGTAGCTAGAATTTCAGAAATCTCCCATATTTAAAATTTCTGCCGTTTGCGCAGATAAAGTCCGAATTGCGTCAAATTAGAATCAGTTGTTAAACTCTTTGCCCTAAACCCACTTGAAGTTAAATAAATTCATTTGGCGCCACAGCGCCCCCTACAAATTTTATATGGAGGTTAAATGTTTAGTTTTGCGAAATTATATGAAATTTGACACACAACTCAATTTTAGCATCCCCATCAAAAAAGTCAATGAGAGCCATGTCATAATTGTTATGGCGTTGCCGTAACGATGACCGAAACCTTCCATGTTATTCCAATGGGGAAATCGCCAGAACATGTTTACACTTTAGACTTTCACAAACTCCTCTTAGGGCGTTAGCCCTATTAACCTGAATTTTGGTGAGACTCATCTTCAGGGGTGGACCATCAAAAGTGATCCACATTTTTATTCAAAGAGTCACGGTGTCTGTGCGGCAAAGCCGCACATTGTGCCAAGAATTCAAAATAAAATTGCTTTTTGATGGTAAAACAAAGGGGAGAAGATGTGACAGCGTCACAGATTCAGCAGTAGTCGCAATAAAAGAACAATTGGGGCGCGTTAGCGCCCCCTCCTCTTGCGGCGTGGCGGCGGCGTGGCGATCTCTAATTTGACCCCCTGAACATGCTCAAAAACTCACCAAACTTTGCGCAAAATTCAGAATCGGCGAAAAATTTGATTTTTTCTGGGCCATTTTTTTTTTGTTAAAAAATGGCGCGACAGCGCCACCGACAAAAGTCAAAATACATTGCGCCTATGGGAGACGCCCCGAGGTCAACTTTGGCGTAAAGCTACGAAATTCGGGACACGCATTCCTCTCGTGAGGACAAAGAAAAAAAATCATTGTGGCCACGCCCCCAGACTTACCCTATGGCCGCCATCTTCCTTTGAAAATGAAAACACGCTGTGTTAGCCATTTTGTTCACGTCAAACTTTGACGAACTCCTCCTAGGGCGTTTTGCCCACCAACTTCAAAATTGGCGTACGTCCTCTGGACAAGTGGGGCATCTAAAGTTATCCAATTTTTGGAGATACCTTTTACGGTCTGTGTGCGGCGCAGCCGCAAAGTTGGACAACTTATTTTGGAATATTGCAGGTCTAAAAATTGCTCCCATTTGATCAAAACCAGTCCGATTATGACCAAATTTGAATCAGTTGTTCAACTTTCTAGTTTGGACCAGTTTATGATGACAAAATTGAAATAGGCGCGATAGCGCCCCCTACAGAGTGACCTTTAAATTAACATTGAAGGTCAAAAATTAGTTTGACCAAAATGTTCTAAACTTTACCCAAAATTCTATTTTGGCGTCCCGATCAAAAAAGCCAATCAGACAAATGCCTTAATTTTTACGGCGTAGTCGTAGCGATGACATAAACTTCCCATGTTATCCCTATGGGAATACCGCTAAATCTCTCGAATATCAACATTTTTCTGTTTCACACTTTAACGAACTCCTCCTAGTGCGTTTTGCCCACCAACCCCAAAATCGGTGTATGTCCTCTAGACAAGTGGGGCATCTAAAGTTATCCACATTTTAAGGATAGCTTTTACGGTCTCTGTGCGACGGAGCCGCAAACGTTTCCCAGAATTCTAACTATTTGGCCTTCAGAGTGGCCTATAAGCAATAGAGTTTTTCCAAATGACATGACATTTTGAACAAAATTCTAATTTGCCATCCTGATCATGAAAGTATGAGAGCCAAAGTCATATTTTGTACGGCGTAACCGTAGCGATGACAGAAACATCCCATGTTATCCTTATGGGAAAATCGTTGAATCGCTCAAATCACCACATTTTTACGCTTCACACTTTAACGAACTCCTCCTAGGGCGATTGCCCGATCAAGCTCATATTTGGGGAAAATCATCTACACAAACGGGGCATCAAAAGTTATCCATATTTTGATTTTAAGTGGTACGGTCTCTGTGCCGTGGAGCTGCAAATATACTGTCACAAATGGGAAAAACGCCAAATCCTTGAAATGTTCACATTTACGCTTCACACTTTAACCAACTCCTCCTAGTGCGTTTGGCCCACCGATCTCAAAATCGGTGTACCTCCTCTATACAAGTGGGGCATCAAAAGTTATTCAAATTTTATGGATAACATTTACGGTCTCTGTGCAGCTGAGCCGCAAACTTTTCGCAGAATTTGGACTATTTGGCCTTCAGAGTGGCCTATAAACAAGAGTTTTTCCAAATGACATGACATTTTGCACACAATTCTCATTTGCCATCCCCAAAATAAAAGTATGGGAGCCAAAGTCATATTTGGTAAAGCGTAGCCGTAGCGATGACAGAAACATCCCATGTTATCCCTATGGGGAAACCGCAAAATCTCTAAAATGACCACATTTTTACACTTCACACTTTAACAAACTCCTCCTAGGGCGATTATCCGATCAAGTTCATATTTGGGGAGAATCATCTACACAAGCGGGGCATCAAAAGTTATCCATATTTTTATTCCAAGTGTCACGGTCTCTGTGCGCTGGAGCTGCACATTTGACCGATATTTGTCTTCATTTGCACTGGTTAAGCACAGCATTGTACATGTCCAATGTGTCACTGTCTTAGTTCTTAGACAATTGCGTTAGCGCCAACTCTGTAAAATGCAGAGAGCAGAGTCGGAAGGCCGGCGGCCCGCGAGGGCCGTTGGATGCCGCTTGCGGCTTTAATTTTTCTTGTTCTTCTTCAGCGCTTTGATCTCTAATTTGACCCCCTGAACATGCTCAAAAACTCACCAAACTTTGCCCAAAATTCAGAATCGGCGAAAAAAATTTTTTTTTCTGGGCCATTTTTTTTTTCGTTAAAAAATGGCGCGACAGCGCCACCGACAAATTCAAAATACATTGCGCCTATGGAAGACGCCCCGAGGTCAACTTTGGCGTAAAGCTACGAAATTCGGGACACGCATTCCTCTCGTGAGGACAAACAAAAAAAATCATTGTGGCCATGCCCCTAGACTTACCCTATGGCCGCCATCTTCCTTTGAAAATGAAAACACGCTGTGTTAGCCATTTTGTTCACGTCAAACTTTGACGAACTCCTCCTAGGGCGTTTTGCCCACCGACTTCAAAATCGGCGGACGTCCTCTGGACAAGTGGGGCATCTAAAGTTATCCAATTTTTTGAGATACCTTTTACGGTCTGTGTGCGGCGCAGCCGCAAAGTTGGACAACTTATTTTGGGATATTGCAGATCTAAAAATTGTTCCCATTTGATCAAAACAAGTCCGATTAGGACCAAATTTGAATCAGTTGTTCAACTTTCTAGTTTGGACCAGTTTATGATGACAAAATTGAAATAGGCGCGATAGCGCCCCCTACAGAGTGACCTTTAAATTAACATTGAAGGTCAAAAATTAGTTTTACCAAAATTTTCTAAACTTTGCCCAAAATTCTATTTTGGCGTCCCGATCAAAAAAGCCAATCAGACAAATGCCTTAATTTTTACGGCGTAGTCGTAGCGATGACATAAACCTCCCATGTTATCCCTATGGGAAAACCGCTAAATCTCTCGAATATCCACATTTTTCTGTTTCACACTTTCACACGAACTCCTCCTAGGGCGTTTTGCCCACCGACCTCAAAATCGGTGTACGTCCTCTAGACAAGTGGGGCATCTAAAGTTATCAAAATTTTAAGGATAACTTTTACGGTCTCTGTGCGACGGAGCCGCAAACGTTTCCCAGAATTCCGACAATTTGGCCTTCAGAGTGGCCTATAAACAATAGAGTTTTTCCAAATGACATGATATTTTGCACAAAATTCTAATTTGCCATCCTGATCATAAAAGTATGAGAGCCAAAGTCATATTTTGTACGGCGTAACCGTAGCGATGACAGAAACATCCCATGTTATCCTTATGGGAAAATCGTAGAATCGCTCAAATCACCACATTTTTACGCTTCACACTTTAACGAACTCCTCCTAGGGCGATTGTCCGATCAAACTCATATTTGGGGAATATCATCTACACAAGCGGGGCATGAAAAGTTGTCCATATTTTGATTTTAAGTGCTACGGTCTCTGTGTGGCGGACCCGCAAATATATGTCAGAAATGGGAAAACAGCGAAATCTCTGAAATGTTCACATTTACGCTTCACACTTTAACAAACTCCTCTAAGGGCAATAGCTCGATCAAGTTCATATTTGGGGAAAATCATCTACACAAGCGGGGCATCAAAAGTTATCCATATTTTTATTCCAAGTGCTACGGTCTCTGTGCGGCGGCGCAGCAAATTTGACTGACACTTGTGTTCATTTGCACTGGATTGGCCATGTCCAATGTGTCGCCGTCTGTCAAGTTCTTTTTTAATTCAACACACAATAAGGGCCCCATCTTTATCAAGTCGAAAGCGCAGAGTGGGAAGGATGCAGCTTGCGGCTTTAATTGTCCTTGTAATGCGTTGGTGGAGATCCACACACGTTCAGTTGTCCAAGTCTTCATTTGTTACCAAACTCACATTTTTTTTTTGTCTTCACACTGACTTCCAAGCCAGCTTACTCGCACAAAATAGCCACTTTTATCAGACCGCATCCGTTTGCTATTACTCCAGTATCCCCCTGGTTTGATTTTAGGTTGAGTTGTTTGGCAGATCTTATATCACCGCAACAGATGGATGTGAAACGACCACTATATTCAAGGCCAGAACCATTCCATCGCCCATTTGCCCGTTTCTGGGCAGGGATCATCCAGCGTACATTTCTAAAACAGTTATCGTGATTAATGCTGCAATTACAAAGCACAGTGGAGCCATGCTAATGAACTGTAGCATTCTCCTGCACAGAGGTGGGATTGAATCAACTACCTCTAATAAATCGTGTTATGCATTTTTATCCTCTTCTCGGCTTCATAAATTAAGAGTGGAGGAGTATTTATAGTTGCCATGGTGGACCACAAGCTGCCATGACATTACATTTCCATGAGCGTAGCAGTATGCAACAGTTTGCATGTAGGGAGACTTCAGAGAGATCCAGCTGTGTGGAGATCGGATCTATTTCCACCAAAGAGAGTTGACCTTTTGTAAAGCTGGTTGTGTAGTCCTGTTGTTCGGTCAGACAAGCGCAGTGCATTAGGGAATAAAGCGAAACGATGAGGGTTTACGTGGATGATATGAATTATTGATGATTCAGTTCTTTGATGGTCTCATTTTATGCTAAATAGATTTTTCACGTATTTTATGAATATTCATCAAAGAAATACCCAAAGTTGTGTTTCATTTCCTTCACATTTCTGAGTCATCCTGAATATTTACGTTACCTCTTGACGAGAGTTCAAACTGCTTGGCCCAAACCGCCCCCACAGTGTGTTTAAGTCTGGTCTTTTAATCTCTGGCTTTTAACAGCGCGTGAGTTGTGTGGTCCCCTGTGTCCTTTTTATGATTATTTATTCATTTTATTCATAGATGTTATTCCTCATTCATCCAGTTGTCTGTTGTTGAAAAGGTTTCAAAGGACAATGTTTTTCCAATCAAAACGTTTCACTTTCATTTGAAAGTCATTGTCTGTGGAGCTAGATTATCCCTGCCCTCAGGAAAGAGCATAACAAGGTGCATAAGGGGCCCTGTCCTCCTGCAAATAAGAGAATCCCTCTTTGATCAGAAATTGTGGATTATTTGCCAGCTGTTTACATGAGGGAAAGCCAGTCAAATGCCAATAAACAGTGCTCCGAGGCAGTTTGGATTGATTGTCATCATAGGCAATTTGTGCAGCAGCTGCACTTTTGTAATCAAACAAAGAACATAGCCTACAGTAGGCCTACTTTGTCTATAGTTCTGTATTGTTTCAAACAAAAGTCTCAGATTCAATTGTCGCCGCCCTCTCTAGCGTTTTTGAGAGTTTCAGGCAGCCACAGTTTAAACAGACACAGACAGATCAGGGGTGAAGTTGGGGGCGGTTTGACTTTGCAAATGTATTCTACGATACACAAGGAGCAAAATGGTCTAAAAATGATGATCATTTTCAATTAGAATGAAACAGGACGTGTGATGTATTGAGCTCGCTCGGCGAACCCCAGAACCATCACCAAGGCACACGCAAAGTGCTTCAACTTCTTACAAATGTGTAAATCATGTTTTGTAAATGCAACAGAAAGTGTCACTAGTTTGCAGCCTGTTGTCTGCTCTAGAGCTTCGACCTGTTCTTCAGAAGAGCAGGAGAAAGGCTTCGCTTGAGCAGGGACCGAGTATGGAAAAGGACTGTGGGGGCCCTCATAAAAACTGAGTAATGAATTGCAACTAATTACAACTAAAATTCTTCAGAATACAGGCAATTATATGACCTCCAGACCCCCCCTTAGGATTGTGATTCATGCAATATATATAAAATGAAATATATACAAAAAGAAAATACTTCAGAAATAGACACCTTAAGGTTGTATTACAGACATCAAACCCTTACATATTTTGACTGCCAATCAGGTACTGACCCATGGTGGGTGAGTATCAGTATCAACAGAACCGTAATATCCCAGTCTAACAGGTAAACAAAGGCGGGGCAGTATCGGGCTAAACTCCACCTTGAAGGTAGAACTAATCTAGTTTAGAGCAGTACAAGGTCTTCTAAGACCAGCTCCTTCAGATTGAAACAGATGTGATATATATATATATATATATATATATATATATATATATATATATATATATATATATATATATATATATATATATATATATATATATATGCTAGAGAAATAAAGTGGATTGGATAATGTCAGCCAGTGGTAATCTACGAAGTGCTCCTCTGTCCATTCACGTTCTCCAGACTCATTTATGTTTTTGTGCTCAATTTACCATCACAATGTTGCTAACCAACTCATGTTTCATCCATCCATCTTCCATCCATCTTCAGGCGCCCAGGAGGCTCCGGAACAGATGCCCGAGCCACCTCAGCTGGCTCCTCTCGACGTGGAGGAGCAGCGGCTCTACTCCGAGCTCCCCCCGTGTGGCCGAGCTCCTCATCTCTAAGGGAGCGCCCAGCCACACGCTTGTATTCGCGATATCGTTCTTTCGGTCATGACCCAAAGCTCATGACCATAGGTGAGCTTTGCCTTTCGACTCAGCTCCCTCTTTACCACAACGGTCCGATGCAGCGACTGCATCACTGCACCGATCCGCCTGTCGATCTCACGCTCCATCCTGCCCTCACTCGTGAACAAGACCCCGAGATACTTGAACTCCTCCACTTGGGGCAAGGACACCCCACCCACCTGGAGAGGGCAAGCCACCTTTTTCCGGTCGAGAACCATGGCCTCGGATTTGGAGGTGCTGATTCTCATCCCAGCCACTTCACACTCGGCTGCAAACCGTCCCAGTGCATGTTGCAGGTCCGGGATTGATGGAGCAATCAGGACAACATCTTCTGCAAACAGCAGAGATGGAATCCTGTGGTCCCCAAACCGGACACCCTCCGACCCCTGACTGCGCCTAGAAAGTCTGTCCATAAAAACTATGAACAGAACCAGTGACAAAGGGCAGCCCTGGCCGAGTCCAACATGCCCTCTCATGTTTCAGCCTTATTTAAACTGCTTCACTCCTCGGATTCTTTGCACTCTCTGCTGCCAAAAGGGGGTATTTTTTCGTTGCTTTTGCTTTTACATTAAATACCATGACAAAAATGTGCTAAAGCACTTAAATCAGATTTACGTTTATCAGATACAGTTATCACAAACCAAACTCTGCCCTTTGGCTGTAGTATAAGTATGACCTGTAGTTTGCGTAATGTAATAACGCTTCACACAATGCCAAACTGAGGATGTTTAATGACATTATTCATGTATTTCAAATCCTCCCTACGAGGATGCACTAATTTCCCCAGTTAAATTAGTTGTTTGCCTTTTAGTGCTCTGTCATAAGGCTTTTGAAGCTAAACCCAGAACCTGAGTCGAACTGGTGTTATCACATGATGTGTGGTATTTTTGGAGCCAAGGTGAGGTGTTTCATTCAGTCTGCGACGCTGGGGGCAGGAACAGAGAGCGGCCGGGCCGGGCAGCATCTGTTCAGGGAGAAATAGTGCTGGCACAGGCCTGGAGCCGAGCCAAGTCCCTGTCAGCTGTGCCTATGTGCTGCTGTGGACCAAAAACTCTTCTGCCACTGCAACAAATGCCTGTCGAGGGGAACAAACCGTCCCCAAGGTGAGGCCTGGGGAAGGAGAGGTGCTTTGGGGTTTTAGTGGAAGACAATTGAAAATGATGATAGTCAGTTATTTCATGTGAACGATCTGGAGCTGCAACAAATGAGTATTTTAGAAGTCGAATTGTCAAAAGTTTTTGTCTATTGTACATTGATACTTTTTAAATACATTATCAACCAAATAAAGTTTGACTGAAAGCTTCTATAGATTGAGAACTTGATTGGATGGATGGATATATGGATATGAGTAAATTGTATTATTAGTGAAAAATCGGAAATTCTTTGTTCTTTTTTGACATTTTGATTTAATAATGTCACTTTCTTTGTTATAAAAAAGTCTGTATATTTCAGATAACAATGACGACGGGTTCAATTCTACAAGATTAATCCAAAATGCCAGTGCAAAGGGATGTAAAGGTACAAGATCGCCCATAAAACAGGTCCAATTTATATTAGCATTTCTATATAGTACTCCTGAGTTATTTAAATACTACTGCATTTGGCTGCACATACTTGTACACAATGTTACAAAATTAATGTATCGCAAGTTTTTAAGACAAAATAAATTATAATAATAATAATACAAATAAAAATACAGATGGAAAAACTCCTTACAAACTACAAGACCCTTTAAGGCACGTTACGCATCTTTTTTTTATGAACAGTTTTTTTGTCCAGCTCGTTGTATTGCTGTGAGTTTTCCTTATGTTTATTATTCGTAAACTCTCATCTGTTGGACAAAGACACAAAGGCATTTCAACATTCACCGTGCATCAGTGAACAGAGAAATATGAGTGAAATATTCCCAGACTAAATGAGTTTATTCAGCTTGTCTCTGTGGAACCACATTATTACTCTGACTGTTTGGATCATTGTTGCATGGCTCGTGCTCACTGCTGGGTGCGTTGGCCTTTATGGTTATGTAAGTTGCCTGTTGGAAATGCCCCGGAGGTTTACTGCAGAGGAAGTGTGATAACGTCAAACAATACATACAATCGACAGGGCAGTATTTTAAGAACTGTGTATTAAATGTCCATAGAAAATGTCTCTTGAATTGGTTGACTTCCAGTGTGACCTTGTTATAAAATGACTTGAATGACAACAGCTCATCAATATAATCATTTTTACCGTTTTCTCTGTGCGACCCTAAGTTCTAAACAGCTTGGCTAATTTTCTGAACTGTAAAAAGCAGTGATTACAATGACATATTATGAGATCTATTCTAGTAGCAAGTCATAAGATTGTAACATCTGAATTATGATGATTTTTGTTCATAAATGTTATCAAAGTACTAGTATATTGAAGCTACAACATAAAGAGCTTCACAAATTCATCTTTTGATATGTAAATAAACATAAAACCATTCAATAATGAACATTTATATGCCAGACTGACTTTCAACGGACTAGTCTTTGTCTCTTTTTTTGCCATTTTGCTCTCTATCTTGTTCTGTTTTTCTTTTGTATTACTGTATATAAAAACAATTAACAGTAAAATAGTAAATTAAATCAAATAAAAAATAGCAAGCGACTTTAAATGCACAGTTAGTTTTAGTAAATGTAGATAGCCGTTCTTATTTGGGATGTGGGGAGACATTTCCTCTAAAATATCCCCATATCTTTCACAATAAAATCTATACATTCTTTTACCATATTTTAGTGCTTTTCTCACTGATTCTGCAAAAAAGTGTAGTAGTTGTATCTCTCTGTTTCTCCTCAGTACTTATTTCTTATTTGCAATGCTCATTGTCTCTGCACAGTCATCCAAATGCATAATTGTGTTTGTTGGCTTCTGACAAATTGACCTAGAAATAAGTTCTGGGCTGGTTAATTGCCTTTGCTAACAGAACTCCATCACAATCAGACACTTCATCTAAACCTTAGTGTCTTTTCATTCCCTTTCATTTAGCCGGGCCCATGACTCCCGTGGGACTGAGTTATCTGTGAGAATCAGCTTTGACACTTTCCCAATCTTTCAAAAGTCCTGTCTGCCTAATGTAGCTTCACCCTGTAATTGCCCAGTATAGATTCAGCCGCTGTTTGTCCTGCTGTAATAGAACAGCATCATTTTGAAAGAAGCCCTGAGCGTCAAATATGTAAATAGCTCTAATGCAGTAGAATTTACAAACGCGTGAAGCTGGTGAGCTACGGAAAGCCGCAGTTGCCCTGAGGCAGAGTGACGGATATGGCATCTTATTCAGAGCCAACAGATATACACGTAACACACCGATATGTGTAAGGAGTGCTTTGAGTTAGCATTTCATTACAGTTAAAGCTGCTTTACAAACAGCTGAAGGAGGAAGTGGCGATTTCATTCGAGGTAACTAGTTTGTTGCTCTCACAGACACATTCATGCATTTTCTAAAGTTATTTATTTATACAGGGATAGAAACTCAATGAGAGGTGAGTATCCTGTTGAATACCAAAACACTTTAAACTAACTGTAAAATGTCAATAAAAATCAATAAAACAAATTTATAAAAACACAGGAATAAGATCATGCAAAGCAAGAGCACTGGCATTGTGGGTAATCCTTAACGTCTCAGTGTTTTGTTCCACAGACGGAGCAAAGCTGCTGAAAGGCTTTTCCCTCCACTCTGTGTCGACACGGTGCAACTGTAATACAAGAATCTCCTGAGAGCTATATTGATGAATACTTGATCTGATTTTCAACATACTTGATAAATATGAACCGACGCTCCTCCTTGAACCGACACCTTAACGTGGTGGAGGGGTTTGAGTGCCCGAATGATCCCGGGAGCTATGTTGTCGGGGGCTTCATGCCCCTGGTAGGGTCTCCCAAGGCAAACAGGTCCTAGGTGACGGGTCAGACAAAGATCGGTTCAGAAGCCTCTTATGACGACGACACAATCAAGGCAGTTCACGTCGCCCGGATCGGCGTCACCGGGGCCCCATCCTGGAGCCAGGCCTGGGATGGGTGCTCCATGGCGAGCGCCTGGTGGCCGGGTCTTACCCCACGGGGCCCGGCCGGGCACAGCCCGAAAGAGCGACGTGGGGCCGCCCTCCCGTGGGCCCACCACCCGCAGGAGGATCCATAAGGGGCCGGTGCAGAGAGATCTGGGCGGCAGTCGATGGCAGGGGCCTCGGCGACCAGATCTCCAGACACAGAGACTAACTCTGGGGACATGGAATGTCACCTCGCTGGGGGGGAAAGAGCCTGAGCTTGTGCGGGAGGTTGAGCGATACCGACTAGATATAGTCGGCCTCACCTCCACGCACAGTTTGGGCTCTGGAACCCATCTCCTCGAGAGGGGCTGGACGCTCCACTTCTCTGGTGTTGCCCGCGGGGAGAGGCGGCGGGCTGGTGTGGGCTTGCTGATAGCCCCTCAGCTCAGCCGCCACGTGTTGGAGTTTACCCCGGTGAACGAGAGGGTCGCGTCCCTCCGCCTTCGGGTGGGGGACAGGTCTCTCACTGTTGTGGCCGAACAGCAGTGCAGAGTACCCGGCCTTCTTGGAGTCCTTGGGAGGGGTACTGGACAGTGCACCGACCGGGGACTCCGTTGTTCTACTGGGGGACTTCAACGCCCACGTGGGCAATGACAGTGACACCTGGAGAGGGGTGATCGGGAAGAACGGCTTCCCCGATCTGAACCCGAGCGGTGTTCAGTTATTGGACTTCTGTGCTAGCCACGGATTGTCCATAACGAACACCATGTTCAAGCACAAGGGTGTCCATCAGTGCACGTGGCACCAGGACACCCTAGGCCGGAGGTCAATGATCGACTTTGTTGTCGTGTCATCAGACCTCCGGCCGCGTGTCTTGGACACTCGGGTGAAGAGAGGGGCAGAGTTGTCAACCGATCACCACCTGGTGGTGAGTTGGATCCGCTGGCGGAGGAGGAAGCCGGACAGACTTGGCAGACCCAAGCGCATTGTGAGGGTCTGTTGGGAACGTCTAGTGGAGCCCTCTGTCAGTAGGGTATTCAACTCGCACCTCCGGGAGAGCTTCTCCCATGTCCCGGGGGAGGCTGGGGACATTGAGTCCGAGTGGACCATGTTCTCCGCCTCCATTGTTGATGCGGCTGCTCGGAGCTGTGGTCGCAAGGTCTCCGGTGCCTGTCGTGGCGGCAACCCCCGAACCCGGTGGTGGACACCGGAAGTAAGGGATGCCGTCAGACTGAAGAAGGAGGCCTATCAGGCCACTCTGGCTTGTAGGTCTCCGGAGGTCATCGACGGGTATCGGCAGGCCAAGCGAGCCGCGGCTCGTGCTGTCGCAGAGGCAAAAACCCGGGCCTGGGAGGAGTTCGGGGAGGCCATGGAGGAGGACTATCGGTCGGCACCAAAGAAATTCTGGCAAACCGTCCGGCGCCTCAGGAAGGGGAAGCAGTGTCTCACAAACACCGTTTACGGTGCGGGTGGAGGCCTGCTGACCTCGACTGGGGATGTCGTCGGACGGTGGAAGGAATACTTTGAGGATCTCCTTAATCCCTCAGTCACGTCTTCCGAAGAGGAAGTAGAGACCGGGGACTCGGAGGCTGGCTCATCCATCACCCAAGCTGAAGTCACTGAGGTTGTTCGCAAACTCCTCGGTGGCAGGGCTCCGGGGGTGGATGAGATCCGCCCTGAGTACCTAAAGTATCTGGATGTTGTAGGACTGTCTTGGTTGACACGTCTCTGCAACATCGCGTGGCGTTCGGGGACCGTGCCTCTGGACTGGCAGACCGGGGTGGTGGTCCCTCTATTTAAGAAGGGGGACCGGAGGGTGTGTTCCAACTACAGAGGGATCACACTCCTCAGCCTCCCGGGTAAGGTCTATTCCAAGGTACTGGAGAGGAGAATCCGACCGATAGTCGAACCTCGGATTCAGGAGGAGCAGAGTGGTTTTCGTCCCGGTCGTGGAACACTGGACCAGCTCTATACCCTCCATCGGGTGCTCGAGGGTTCATGGGAGTTTGCCCAACCAGTCCACATGTGCTTTGTGGATCTGGAGAAGGCTTTCGACCGTGTCCCTCGGGGTGTCCTTTGGGGGGTGCTCCGGGAGTACGGGGTCCGGGGCCCTTTGCTCAGGGCTGTCCGGTCCCTGTATGACCGGAGCAGGAGCTGTGTTCGCATTGCCGGCAGTAAGTCAGACCTGTTCCCAGTGCATGTTGGACTCCGCCAGGGCTGCCCTGTGTCACCGGTTCTGTTCATAATTTTTATGGACAGAATTTCTAGGCGCAGTCAGGGGTTGGAGGGGGTCCGGTTTGGGGACCACAGGATCTCATCTCTGCTGTTTGCAGACGATGTTGTCCTGATGGCTCCATCAAACCCGGACCTGCAACATGCACTGGGACGGTTTGCAGCCGAGTGTGAAGCGGCTGGGATGAGAATCAGCACCTCCAAATCCGAGGCCATGGTTCTCGACCGGAAAAAGGTGGCTTGCCCTCTCCAGGTGGGTGGGGTGTCCTTGCCCCAAGTGGAGGAGTTCAAGTATCTCGGGGTCTTGTTCACGAGTGAGGGAAGGATGGAGCGTGAGATCGACAGGCGGATCGGTGCAGCGGCTGCAGTGATGCAGTCGCTGCATCGGACCGTTGTGGTAAAGAGGGAGCTGAGCCGAAAGGCAAAGCTCTCTATTTACCGGTCGGTCTACGTTCCTACCCTCACCTATGGTCATGAGCTTTGGGTAGTGACCGAAAGAACAAGATCGCGGATACAAGCGGTCGAAATGAGTTTCCTCCGCCGTGTGGCTGGGCGCTCCCTTAGAGATAAGGTGAGGAGCTCGGCCACACGGGGGGAGCTCGGAGTAGAGCCGCTGCTCCTCCACGTTGAGAGGAGCCAGCTGAGGTGGCTCGGGCATCTGTTCCGGATGCCTCCTGGGCGCCTCCCTCGGGAGGTGTTTCAGGCATGTCCCACCGGGAAGAGGCCCCGGGGAAGACCCAGGACACGCTGGAGAGACTATGTCTCTCGGCTGGCCTGGGAACGCCTCGGGATCCCCCCGGAGGAGTTAGAGGAAGTGTCTGGGGAGAAGGAAGTCTGGGAGTCCCTGCTCAGACTGCTGCCCCCGCGACCCGGCCCCGGATAAAGCGGCAGAAGATGGATGGATGGATGGATTGATAAATAATCGGGCGAAAAGAGCCTGTTTCAGATGGAGATGAGCAGGATGGACCACCAGAGCAAAGCCAGCACCAGGCTCTTTTGCCCAGCTGCAGACAGTGCGCTGCAGGTTGATTTTGACACAAAGTACTGATTTGGGAGAACAAATATTCCTCTGTAGGGCTGTAACTAATGATTATTTTAGTAGTTTACTATTTAAGCCATTCAATTATTATTTCCACTGTTCAATGAGATTTCAGATCATGAAATTAGGGATTCTAAATTTATATCATTAAGTTAATTATTGATGTTGAGGTATTTTGTCAGTTATTGCACGAGGCCAGGACTAGAACAGGACCAAACCAAATCAGGAGCAAATAACGACAGATGTGATCCAGTGTCGGGAATCTACTGAAAATACTGAACTGGTACTGTTACTTTTTGACGATGACATTCAGAATACAATTGAAATCAAACACATTGCAGTATTTCTAAGTATTTTCCCAAACTGCACAGCGTTAGTGAGGAACATAGAAAGCACAGCTCATGTGGCGCACTCGTTCTTCCTCTAATAGTGATGGATAAATGCAGAAAGAGCGAACAAACATTAACTATTTTGAATCCTCTGTCATGTTTTCAAACTAGAATGAAAGGTCGGCTAATGTAGAAGTATTCCAAGTATTCAGACGCAAATATGATCATCATTGCAGCCTCATTGCTCTTAAACCCCCCTCATGTTTTGATCGCTACAGTATTTGCTTGTTATTCTGTTGCTTTATTACCCAGGTCTCCTCTGCCGTGAGATTTGTGTTTGCGTCTTGCAAAAACTCTCTTTTGTCTCCTCTGTCTTCTGTATCGTCAGGCGCTAATAACCGAAAAAGCATGGATACACAAACAAAGCCGGGGCAGATATGTCTTCTTTGTTCTGCTCCTTTGAATGCAGTGAGTGACGACTGACGAAAGGGCATCCATTAAACTAGAAAGCCCAGGCGGTACAATTATTCATTAATATGCGTGTTTATAATTGCTTTTGTCTTTTTTTTTTTTCATACATAAGTTGGATGTAATTTGAAGGCGTTTTGCCGAAAATGAAGGTTTAAAATGTGGAATTAAGCAGACTAATCAAGTGTTGTTACTTATTTGATGGAAAATGTTTGTTGGAATCTTTTCTGAAAGGATTATTAGATTATTATTATTATTATTATTATTAGACCTCAGCAACCGCTTTCTAAAAAGGTACAAAGAAGTTCAGCAACTCCAGTTTTACTTGTTAAACTCTAAATTGGAGTTCACGTCCGAGTTTGCTAGCTGTCCGACAGTTAGTGCTTTAAAGTAAATGTGATAAAATGCAATTAGCAGCAGAGTAAATCTTCCCCGACAGTCTGGGTCTGTGCCACGGACGAGTGAGTGAAGTTTACACACTGGAAGATTTAAGGCTGTACAACGCTCTGTTTTGATGTCTGCGCCAACACGCCAGACATTTCCAACAGCAAATGTCACGCCTTCTTCCACCAGATACTCTTTTTTTCTCTCTTTCTCCTCTCTTTTTTCCCCTTTTTTCCTCTCCATGACCCCTGCATCCTTCACCGCCATCTATTCATTTCAAGCTTTATTATGGGAAATTATGAGACACCAAGACTGAGCCCATATTAAGCTATTTCAAGCTGATAATGGATCGAAACTATGACTACTCCAGGACCATTTTAGGGATAGTTGATGTATATTGGTGCTAATATCGGAATCATGAACTGAAACAGAGATTTGAGATATTGAAAATGTTCATGAAAAAAAATTATGACACAAACGACACCGACAAAGCAATGACATCATATTTGGAATTACGGAAAATTTAAAGAACGGGATGTTTACTTTAAACTTGTCACGAACGGCAGAACAGAGCCAATTTACAGGGCTAGAAACAGGCGATGAATAAGGCGTCTTTAATGAAATATGAACAGTAAAGTACAAAAAAAACTCTTGGTCAAGAGTAACAAAAACATAAAATCTTTCCAGCGGTGGGCAGCGCCTGCAACCGCGGTGTCGGGGGCAGACGAGAGGCGTAGTCAGGTCCGTTCCAGGTTCAGTACACAGGGAAGACAGCGTTAACAGGGGATAGGCGAAAAGAGTAGTTTCAGGACGGTCCAGGGTCGACGACAGCAAACAGGTATCACGAGGGACAGGCAGGAATCAGAGTCAAAAGGTAATCAGGCTCAAGAACGCTCGAATGCTGGTGCTAACAGGGCAAATACAGACAATCTCGCCCTGAGACAAAGAACCCACACACTTATATACTACACCCAGTGATGAACAATCAGATACAGCTGTGAACCCACGCACAGGTGTGAGGGGCCTGAGAGACAAAAGGGCGGTAACCAGGGAGAACAAGAAGGGAAGGGGGAAACGAAGAGAAGCAGACAGAAACACCCTGAGTAAAACTAGACAAACTATACATCACCAGACAGACGGTGACCATGACAGGACTATGTGCCTTAATCTATAACATTTTTAGGCCCGAGCGCCACAAGCTGGCGAGAGGCCTATTAATCTCGTAAGGCCGTGCGAAGCACGGCTGCGAAAGTGCGCACGTAGTGCGCACGAAATCGAGCGCGAAGCGCTCGCGCACTTCCAAACACTCACTAACGCACTCCTTCACTCATGCACGCCCCGTGCATACTAATTAGTATTAGGAAAATGGAACATTACCGTTGTAAACGGGCGAAGCCCGTGCAAAAGTGCGCACTAAACGAGCACTTTACATTGGGATGACGACCGCTTCGCGGTCGTCATCCCCATATAAAGCACTCATTTGCGCTAAGTACCTCACGAATACGTTCCCCATCTCTTGCATGTTCCGTGCATATAAGCATGTAATGCAAAAAATGAACATTATTACTGTATAGAGGGCCAAAAACACAAAGTGGGCGGAGCCCACTCAAAATTAACGAAAGTACCCGTCAGTGACCAGGGACCCACACCATGAGGAAAATGTATAGTTTATGATATTTGGAAAATGGGAAACATTGTTTTCGCATCAGAATATTATTATAATATTATTATTATAATATTATAATATTATCAGTTGCAACGCTGCCGAAGGCAGCGTTGCAACTGTCTGACCAAACATGCGGGCGCAGCCCGCATGTTTGGTACCCCGTCGCCCCTGGCAAGTACAGTGAACTAGCCCATGCCGAAGGCATGGATCATGCATACTTACTCCTGCTATGACAGAAATAGTCAACAATGAGTGAATGGGCGTAGCCCATTCACTCATTGTTGACAACAGCAGCGCGAAGCGCTGCATTCCTCCAAAAACCCTCCTGGCATCGTCCCGTACGCGAAAATCCATGCCGCAGGCATGGGTCATGCTTGTATCTGCTCAAATCAATGGAAGTCTATGGGGAGTGGGCGGGGCATCCCGACGGAATAGGGAGTGACGAGCGCGTAAGCGCTCGTAATGATGATTCCACCCCATGACGGCATCGGGAAGGCTTAGAGCTTTCAAACGATGTATCATTTGTTGTTATAGTGGAAACGGCTATATTGTTTTTGCTAAAAATATTATTATTAGGCCCGAGCCCCAGCAGGGGGAGGGCCTATTGCTCCCGCAACGCTGCCGAAGGCAGCGTTGCAACTGTCTGACCAAACATGCGGGCGCAGCCCGCATGTTTGGTACCCCGTCGCCCCTGGCAAGTACAGTGAACTAGCCCATGCCGAAGGCATGGATCATGCATACTTACTCCTGCTATGACAGAAATAGTCAACAATGAGTGAATGGGCGTAGCCCATTCACTCATTGTTGACAACAGCAGCGCGAAGCGCTGCATTCCTCCAAAAACCCTCCTGGCATCGTCCCGTACGCGAAAATCCATGCCGCAGGCATGGGTCATGCTTGTATCTGCTCAAATCAATGGAAGTCTATGGGGAGTGGGCGGGGCATCCCGACGGAATAGGGAGTGACGAGCGCGTAAGCGCTCGTAATGATGATTCCACCCCATGACGGCATCGGGAAGGCTTAGAGCTTTCAAACGATGTATCATTTGTTGTTATAGTGGAAACGGCTATATTGTTTTTGCTAAAAATATTATTATTAGGCCCGAGCCCCAGCAGGGGGAGGGCCTATTGCTCCCGCAACGCTGCCGAAGGCAGCGTTGCAACTGTCTGACCAAACATGCGGGCGCAGCCCGCATGTTTGGTACCCCGTCGCCCCTGGCAAGTACAGTGAACTAGCCCATGCCGAAGGCATGGATCATGCATACTTACTCCTGCTATGACAGAAATAGTCAACAATTAGTGAATGGGCGTAGCCCATTCACTAATTGTTGACAACAGCAGCGCGAAGCGCTGCATTCCTCCAAAAACCCTCCTGGCATCGTCCCGTACGCGAGAATCCATGCCGCAGGCATGGGCCATGCTTGTATCTGCTCAAATCAATGGAAGTCTATGGGGAGTGGGCGGGGCATCCCGACGGAATAGGGAGTGACGAGCGCGTAAGCGCTCGTAATGATGATTCCACCCCATGGCGGCATCGGGAAGGCTTAGAGCTTTCAAACGATGTATCATTTGTTGTTATAGTAAAAACGGCTATATTGTTTTTGCTAAAAATATTATTATTATTATTATTATTATTATTATTTTTCTTGTTCTTCTTCAGCGCTTTGATCTCTAATTTGACCCCCTGAACATGCTCAAAAACTCACCAAACTTTGCCCAAAATTCAGAATCGGCGAAAAATTTTATTTTTTCTGGGCCATTTTTTTTTTCGTTAAAAAATGGCGCGACAGCGCCACCGACAAAAGTCAAAATACATTGCGCCTATGGGAGACGCCCCGAGGTCAACTTTGGCGTAAAGCTACGAAATTCGGGACACGCATTCCTCTCGTGAGGATAAACAAAAAAAATCATTGTGGCCACGCCCCCAAACTTACCCTATGGCCGCCATCTTCCTTTGAAAATGAAAACAAGCTGAGTTAGCCATTTTGTTTACGTCAAACTTTGACGAACTCCTCCTAGGGCGTTTTGCCCACCGACTTCAAAATCGGCGTACGTCCTCTGGACAAGTGGGGCATCTAAAGTTATTCAATTTTTTGAGATACCTTTTACGGTCTGTGTGCGGCGCAGCCGCAAAGTTGGACAACTTATTTTGGAATATTGCAGGTCTAAAAATTGCTCCCATTTGATCAAAACCAGTCCGATTAGGACCAAATTTGAATCAGTTGTTAAACTTTCTAGTTTGGACCAGTTTAGGCTGACAAAATTGAAATGGCAGTGATAGCGCCCCCTACAGAGTGACCTTTAAATTAACATTGAAGGTCAAAAATTAGTTTTACCAAAATTGTCTAAACTTTACCCAAAATTCTATTTTGCCGTCCCGATCACAAAAGCCAATCACAAAAATGCCTAAATTTTTACGCCGTAGTCGTAGCGATGACAGAAACCTCCCATGTTATCCCTATGGGAAAACCACAAAATCTCTCAAATTACCACATTTTTATGTTTTACACTTTAACGAAGTCCTCCTAGTGCGTTTTGCCCACCAACCTCAAAATCGGTGTACGTCCTCTAGACAAGTGGTGTATCTAAAGTTATCCAAATTTTAAGGATAACTTTTACGGTCTTTGTGCGACGGAGCCGCAAACGTTTCCCAGAATTCTGACTATTTGGCCTTCAGAGTGGCCTATAAACAATAGAGTTTTTCCAAATGACATGATATTTTGAACGAAATTCTAATTTGCCATCCTGATCATAAAAGTATGAGAGCCAAAGTCATATTTTGTACGGCGTAACCGTAGCGTTGACAGAAACATCCCATGTTATCCTTATGGGAAAATCGTAGAATCGCTCAAGTCACCACATTTTTACGCTTCACACTTTAACAAACTCCTCCTAGGGCGATTGTCCGATCAAGTTCATATTTGGAGAATATCATCTACACAAGCGGGGCATCAAAACTTACCCATATTTTGATTCTAAGTGCTACGGTCTCTGTGTGGCGGACCCGCAAATATATGTCAGAAATGGGAAAACAGCGAAATCTCTAAAATCACCACATTTTTACGCTTCACACTTTAACGAACTCCTCCTAGGCCGATTGCCCGATCAAGCTCATATTTGGGGAAAATCATCTACACAAACGGGGCATCAAAAGTTATCCATATTTTGATTTTAAGTGGTACGGTCTCTGTGCCGTGGAGCTGCAAATATACTGTCACAAATGGGAAAAACGCCAAATCCTTGAAATGTTCACATTTACGCTTCACACTTTAACAAACTCCTCCGTGGGCAATAGCTCGATCAAGCTTTACTTTGGGAAAAATCATCTACACAAGCGCGGCATCAAAAGTTATCCATATTTTTATTCCAAGTGCTACGGTCTCTGTGCGGCGGCGCAGCAAATTTGACTGACACTTGTGTTCATTTGCACTGGATTGGCCATGTCCAATGTGTCGCCGTCTGTCAAGTTCTTTTTTTATTCAAGACACAATAAGGGCGCCATCTTTATCAAGTCAAAAGCGCAGAGTCGGAAGGCCGGCGGCCCGCGAGGGCCGTTGGATGCCGCTTGCGGCTTTAATTATTATTATTTTTCTTGTTCTTCTGCTTTTTGAGCTCTAATTTGACCCCCTGAACATGCTCAAAAACTCACCAAACTTTACCCAAAATTCAAAATCGGCGAAAAATTTTGTTTTTTCTGGGCCATTTTTTTTTTCGTTAAAAAATGGCGCGACAGCGCCAGCGACAAAAGTCAAAATACATTGCGCCTATGGGAGACGCCCCGAGGTCAACTTTGTCGTAAAGCTACGAAATTCGGAACACGCATTCCTCTTGTGAGGACAAAAAACAAATATTATTGTGGCCACGCCCCCAGACTTACCCTATGGCCGCCATCTTCCTTTGAAAATGAAAACACGCTGTGTTAGCCATTTTGTTCACGTCAAACTTTGACGAACTCCTCCTAGGGCGTTTTGCCCACCAACTTTAAAATCGGCGTACGTCCTCTGGACAAGTGGGGCATCTAAAGTTATCCAATTTTTTGGTATACCTCTTACGGTCTGTGTGCGGCGCAGCCGCAAAGTTGGACAACTTATTTTGGGATATTGCAGATCTAAAAATTGTTCCCATTTGATCAAAACAAGTCCGATTAGGACCAAATTTGAATCAGTTGTTCAACTTTCTAGTTTGGACCAGTTTAGGCTGACAAAATTGAAATAGGCGCGATAGCGCCCCCTACAGAGTGACCTTTAAATTAACATTGAAGGTCAAAAATTAGTTTTACCAAAATTTTCTAAACTTTGCCCAAAATTCTATTTTGGCGTCCCGATCAAAAAAGCCAATCAGACAAATGCCTTAATTTTTACGGCGTAGTCGTAGCGATGACATAAACCTCCCATGTTATCCCTATGGGAAAACCGCTAAATCTCTCGAATATCCACATTTTTCTGTTTCACACTTTCACACGAACTCCTCCTAGGGCGTTTTGCCCACCGACCTCAAAATCGGTGTACGTCCTCTAGACAAGTGGGGAATCTAAAGTTATCCAAATTTTAAGGATAACTTTTACGGTCTCTGTGCGACGGAGCCGCAAACGTTTCCCAGAATTCTGACTATTTGGCCTTCAGAGTGGCCTATAAACAATAGAGTTTTTCCAAATGACATGATATTTTGAACAAAATTCTAATTTGCCATCCTGATCATAAAAGTATGAGGGCCAAAGTCATATTTTGTACGGCGTAACCGTAGCGATGACAGAAACATCCCATGTTATCCTTATGGGAAAATCGTAGAATCGCTCAAATCACCACATTTTTACGCTTCACACTTTAACAAACTCCTCCTAGGGCGATTGTCCGATCAAACTCATATTTGGAGAATATCTTCTACACAAGCGGGGCATCAAAACTTATCCTTATTTTGATTCTAAGTGCTACGGTCTCTGTGTGGCGGACCCGCAAATATATGTCAGAAATGGGAAAACAGCAAAATCTCTGAAATGTTCACATTTACGCTTCACACTTTAACAAACTCCTCCTAGGGCGATTGTCCGATCAAACTCATATTTGGAGAAAATCATCTACACAAGCGGGGCATCAAAAGTTATCCATATTTTTATTCCAAGTGTCACGGTCTCTGTGTGGCGGACCCGCACATTTGACCGACACTTGTGTTCATTTGCACTGGATTGGCCATGTCAATTGTGTCGCCGTCTGCAGGGCCGGCCCAGCCTATAAGCGAACTAAGCAGCCGCGTAGGGCCCCGAGGCGTTAATAGGGCCCCCAATCTGGCAACCCGTTTTATGCGAAGTGCAAGCGCAGCGTGCGCCACTGGTGTAGTAGCGCTGCTGGCGCGGCAGCGCACACAGCGGTAACATAACACACAAACCGCATTTATTTGTAATGACAATCTGGCAACCGAGACACCAAACCTGCGCTGATTGGTCGCGAGCAGAACGAGAGCAAAACATAAACACAACAGAACGTGGTCCCTGCGTGGTCCTCATGTCCAGAGGAATATATCTCCTGGTTCCGAAAAACGAAAGAAGAAACTTCTTGACGATGTAAAGAAACTGCAAACTCAACAACACTCTCCAGGTATTGAACTTATCTTACAAAGAGACGGTTAATGCTGCTGTTTGAAACAACACGATTCTGTCACGTTAGTTCGCTCAGGCTGGAGGCGACGAGAGCTCTGCCCCACGCACAATATGTCTGAATGAAAGATAATAAACTTAACATTTACACCAGCCCGTGTTAGCTGCGGAGGTGGCGTCTATGCCCCGGGTCACTAAGAGGCGGAGATCCGGTCTGGACGAGCGCCGTCTCGTCCAGAACCTCTGACGTGAAACTTTGGAGTGAACAGTGTGCGGCCCCTGTCCCGGGCCCCTGTCCCGGGCCCCTGTCCCGGGCCCCTGTCCCGGGCCCCTGTCCCGGGCCCCTGTGCAGCCTCAGTCAGAGATGAGCGGTTTGAGTTTGCGTCCCTCTCTCTCACATCACCATGTGTGAGATCAATCGTGACTCGTGATGTCTGTTTTACTTCTTAAAGTGCAATAAGAGGAACGTAAAGGTTTATGCGTGTAAGGTCCATCAGCCAATCACATCGCAGCATTGTTTCATGCAGGAGTCCAGTGTGTGATGTTCTGATCAGAACAAACATTTATATTGTAATTCACTTTTAATAGAGCAATAAAACATTTCAATTTATTTAAAAAGCATCATTAGACTATTTGTTATAAATTATAATAAACTGATAATATTATAATTACGTCTGTTATAGAATAATACTATATATTTTTATACAAAAGTGGCAAAGCTGCAGAAACGCAGTCTCTTCACTATAGCGAGGTTTGGACCTTCACTTCTAGTTCTGTTCATTCTCTGGGAATAACATGTTTGCACTGTTTTATCAGTGTCAATTGTTAATCAAGCAATGCTTATGCCATTTGTTTAATTTAATATAACTTGTTTTGTCACTTTGGCAAGAAGGAACAGTTGGGAGCTGTAAAAGATAAATTAGTAAGGATAACTATTAATTTTACATTTTCAGTTAAAATTAATCAATTTGATCATAATTATTTTCATAGCCAATATTGTATTGAGTAATTAAGTACACTAATGTATTAATAACTGGCTTTAGTCATTTTCTCCTGGCACAGTTTCATCACATCATCATTTTATAGCATTACAACCTCAACATTTTACTCTTATTTTAGCCGGCTGGACCACATTAAAATACAACAGAATACACGAAAAAGGTCTGAAAATCTCTGGGGGAGGGCCCCCAGACCCCCCTGTTCATTAGTTTAAACTGCTAATGTGCTAATGTGGCTGTCGACCCTTAACGCCCACAAATACGCCCAAAAACATATCTGGGATGTGTGTTATTTGTACAGGGAGTAGAGGTGATGTCAGCGGAATACCAAGTTGCATTGTGGGATTTAAGTTAGCAATATTTGAGCTGTTGAGGTGCTGAGAATAAACTAACTGGCAAACGGATGCCCTGGAGTTTTGGTGAACTTTGTTTGCGTTGAAGAAAGTTCCCATATGTGAATTGTTTACTGACAATGGCAATAAAACTGATTCTGATGACGTGGTGAGGGGCCCCCAAATTTTTTTTCGCTTAGGGCCCCCTGAAGGCTTGGGCCAGTCCTGGCCGTCTGTCAAGTTCTTTTTTAATCCAACACAATAAGGGCGCCATCTTTATCAAGTCGAAAGTGCAGAGTCGGAAGGCCGGCGGCCCGCGAGGGCCGTTGGATGCCGCTTGCGGCTTTAATTCTTTCTTCTTCTTCTCGGGACCAACCCCCCTATTTTTCACCCAGTGAACATTGACGAAAAGTCACAAAAATTTGCACACCTCTAAAAATCGTGCCTCTCTACATTCTGGCTATATCCCTTTTCTAAAATAAAAAAAATTGGCGCGTCAGCGCCCCCAAATGTACCAAAAATGCATTGAGAGATGGGAAATGACCCAAAAAAAATCTGATCGTAGAATCATGAAATTTGGCGCAGAGGTAGATGGTGACAAGAGAAGTAAAAAATATTATTACGGCAACGCCGTCCGCCCAACCAAATGTCGGCCATATTGCTTCAAAAATGGCTAAACATGACTTCGGAGTTTTTCCAAACGTCGTACTTTTACGAACTCCTCCCAGGGCGTTGGCCCTAAAAAGCTGAAATTTGGTGAAAATGCTACTGAGGAGTGGGACATCAAAAGTTATCCAAATTACATTGATACCTGTCACGGTCTCTGTGCGGCGAAGCCGCAAACTGTAGCAAGAATTTCAGAAATCTCCCAAATTTAACATTTCTGCCGTTTGCGCAGATAAAGTCCGAATTGCGTCAAATTAGAATCAGTTGTTAAACTCTTTGCCCTAAACCTACTTGAAGTGAAATAAATTAATTTGGAGCCACAGCGCCCCCTACAGATTTTATATGGAGGTTAAATATTTAGTTTTGCGAAATTATATGAAATTTGACACACAACTCAATTTTAGCATCCCCATCAAAAAAGTCAATGAGACCCATGTCATAATTGTTATGGCTTTG
Organism: Eucyclogobius newberryi; assembly: GCF_026437365.1. Taxonomy (NCBI): domain Eukaryota; kingdom Metazoa; phylum Chordata; class Actinopteri; order Gobiiformes; family Gobiidae; genus Eucyclogobius; species Eucyclogobius newberryi. The sequence goes on along the minus strand of NW_027315768.1, from coordinate 12,541,631 downwards.
CCGTAACGATGACCGAAACCTTCCATGTTATTCCAATGGGGAAATCGCCAGAACATGTTTACACTTTAGACTTTCACAAACTCCTCTTAGGGCGTTAGACATATTAACCTGAAATTTGGTGAGACTCATCTTCAGGGGTGGACCATCAAAAGTTATCCACATTTTTATTCAAAGAGTCACGGTGTCTGTGCGGCAAAGCCGCACATTTTGCCAAGAATTCAAAATAAAATTGCTTTTTGATGGTAAAACAAGGGTAGAAGATGTGACAGCGTCACAGATTCAGCAGTAGGCGTAATAAAAGGACAATTGGGGCGCGTTAGCGCCCCCTCCTCTTGCGGCGTGGCGGCGGCGTAGCGAGGGCCGATCATTGCCGCTTGCGGCTATATTTTGTATTTATTTTCCTGTTCTTTCTCTTTTTCTGATATGCGTGTTGTTATAACCCCCCCACAAAATATAAGAAACAAAATAGAAAATGTTCATGATATTCTGCACCAATATAGAAGAAGCTAATAAGATAAGATAAGATATTCCTTTATTGTCCCACATGGGGAAATTTCATTGGTGCAACGCAGGTAGATACAGAGGTAGATACAGAAGAACAGAACAGATCACTTATAGGAAGTTTGAAAAACACTTTCAGTAGAAGATCTCCTATAAATAAATAAAAACTCCCATAGACAAATGAATAAATAAATACATAAATACCATTGCATGTGATCACGACAGTAATTGCACATGAATATGTGTCACGACAGCACATAGATTGCACATGAATTTCATAGTAATTGCACATATGACAGAATTGCACATCAGTATTAGGTTAGGTCAGTATTGCGAGTGTTCAGGACTAACAGTTTTTGTTATAAAGTCTGACAGCAGCAGGAAGGAAAGACCTACGGAACCTTTCCTTCACACATCGAGGGTGGATCAGTCTCTCACTGAAGCTGCTCTCCAGAGCGGAGAGAGTGTCCTGCAGGGGGTGACACTCATGGTCCAGCATAGATGTGAATCTAGCCAGGACCCTCCTGTCCCCCACCTCCTGCACCGAGTCCAGAGCACAGCCCAGGACGGAGCTGGACTTCTTGATGACTCTGTCCAGCCTCTTCCTCTCCCTCTCTGTGATGCTGCTGCTCCAGCAGGCCACACCGTACAGGAGGGCTGATGCCACCACAGAGTCGTAGAAGGTCTTCAGGAGTGGCCCTGTCACTCCAAAAGACCTGAGTCTCCTCAGGAGGTAGAGCCGACTCTGGCTCTTCCTGTACAGTGCGTCTGTGTTATGAGTCCAGTCCAGTTTGTGGTTCAGATGAACACCCAGGTACTTGTATGAGTCCACTCTCTCAATGTCCCGTCCCTGGATGTTCACTAATGAGGGGGCAGTGGGGTGGCGTCTGCGGAAATCCACCACCATCTCCTTGGTCTTCCCCGCGTTGATGAGGAGGTGGTTCCGCTGACACCAGTCCACAAAGTCCTGCGCCAGTCCTCTGTACTCCGCATCATCGTCGTCCGTGATGAGTCCGATGATGGCAGAGTCGTCAGAGAACTTCAGCAGGACACAGCTGTCCGTGTCATGTCTGAAGTCTGCAGTGTAAAGGGTGAAGAGAAAGGGCGCGAGGACAGTGCCCTGGGGCGCCCCCACACTGCAGGTCCAAGTGTCAGACACACAGTTCCGGGCTCTCACAAACTGGGGTCGGTCTGTGAGGTAGTCCAGGATCCACTCTGCCAGGTCATACTCCACACCAGCCGTCTCCAGCTTGTCCCTCAGGAGCAGCGGCTGGATGGTGTTGAAGGCGCTGGAAAGATCGAAGAACAGAATCCTCACAGAGCTGCCAGGCTTTTCCAGGTGAGAGAGAGAGCGGTGCAGCAGGGAGATGACGGCGTCCTCCACTCCGATGCCAGACCGATATGCAAACTGCAGCAGGTCCATAGCTGAGCTCACGGTGGAGCGGAGGTGGTCCAGGACCAGCCGCTCCAGTGTCTTCATCAGGTGGGACGTGAGAGCCACTGGCCTGAAGCTGTTGAGGTCTTTGGGGCGCATTAATATGAGCTAATATATGAATATCATGCAACAAATAATTTGATATAATAATGATTTAATGATTTAAAAAAACTTTACTTAACCAGCTAAAAACCCCATTGAGATCGAGACCTCTGTTTCAAGGGTGACCTGGGATAGTAATAATAAAATGAATTTGATTTATACAGTGCTTTTTGGACACTCAAATACACTTTCTATTGCATTATCCGTGCGTTCCGTATCTAACAAAGATATTATTGTAGCCACAGCTTTCCAGAGGCAGGCTGACGGAAGCAAGACTGCAAATGTGTGCCATCACTGACCACCACTTATCACTCACACACAACATTCACACATGCAAAGTGGGTGAAGTGTCTTGCCTAATGACACAAGGACAGTTTGCACTGGAGCTGCTGTCCCTCTGTGGCCCCTGGTCTCCCGTCCACACACTCACCAGGGCCATGTTAGCTTCTGAGGTGCGACAAAATACTGACACGCAGGTAAAAGGATACAGTTTAATGATTTTTACAAAAGTGGCAGACATATTATTCTTCTGTCTGCTACACAGTCATAATCTATGACACCCTTGGATCATTATTTTATATTTTGGACATTTGATTGTAACGAGGATTATTGGAGCTGAATGCAGGAGAATAAAGATGACGCAAACGTGCATGAATCACTCGAAATACAACTTTTGAGTGAGTTAATGCGAAGGAAAAGCAATTATAACATGATTTAAAGTCAATTTAGCACGTGTGTCATTAAAACTAGGTCTGAACTTGGGCTAAATTAGGTCCAATCCAAGACCAAACTGGATCATAGGCCGCTTGAACTGAAGCCGGCAGCCTATTAGCCCGGACACACTGCTATTGAAGAACATTTTGCTGAGGTGTCTGTCGGCGCGCTCAAGGCCATGCATCAGCACATTTGGGTTGACCATACCAACGTCAAGCATAATGGGTCTTTTCTTTACCCGTGTCCCATCTGCAGTGACTACATTGCATTACATTTATCTATTTTTTTAATTAAAATTATTTAACATTTTAAAGAAATAAACTCCCTATGATGTCTTTTGTGGTGGACATGACCAGAGTCTCTGTCTACAGGCCTCTCCTGGCACAACCAAACAGGAAGTGATGTCACCGACTTTGTAACAAAACAAAACAAATGAACTAATAATGAATTCTAAACAAGACCGTTACTTTTACTTTGCCAAATAATAATGATGGTATTATTTATAATGCCCAGGCTTTATGAAGATGTTCAAGATGCATTTGCACTAGTTACACACACACACACACACACACGCACACACACACGCACGCACACCTACACACACACACACCTACACACGCGCTCGCGCGCACACACGCACGCACATACACCTACACACACCTCTACACAAACACCTACACACACACACACGCGCACGCACGCACGCATACGCACACCTACGCATATGCACACCTACACACACACACACGCGCACGCACGCATACGCACACCTACACACACACACACACCTACACACACACGCACGCACGCACACCTACACACACCTCTACACACACTCACACACACACACACACCTACACACACACACACACACACACCTACACACACCTCTACACACACTCACACACACACACACACTCACACACACACACACACACCTACACACACACACACACACCTACACACACCTCTACACACACTCACACACACACACACACACTCAATCACACACACACACACACCTACACACACACACGCGCACGCACGCACGCATACGCACACCTACACACACACACCTACACACGCACGCACGCACACCTACACACACCTCTACACACACTCACACACACACACACACCTACACACACACACACACACCTACACACACACACGCGCACGCACACGCACACCTACACACACACACACACCTACACACGCACGCACACCTACACACACCTCTACACACACTCACACACACACACCTACACACACACACACGCACAGTAGTAATATTTTGTGTGTATTGTGTTTACAGCTCTTTTACATCACAGTATTTTGCTGTGTCTCAAGGACAAGCCACTAAAGTATATGTTTTATATTTTAAAACATAATTCATGAACTCATCAACTAATGAAGTTGACTTGACAAAAAAACAAAACATCTTTCACTTTCACCTTGACAAAATCACATAATTATTCTGCTAAATCAACATTTATGAGCCTTTTTGTTTTTCTTGCATTTGGTCTCATCATGAGCTAAAGTATTTATTTATGTTTGAGTTCTCATTGTCCTTGGACGCTTGAGCGCTCAGAAAATCCTGCCCCCTGGTGGACGGGCTAAAGCTCTGTAGTTGCTTGCAATTCTCAGAAAAAATATTACAGTTTTTTACGATTGAATAAACACAATTTTTATTGTTTTGTTTTAATTAGCAAAACCCTACACACAATTAGCACAACCACAAACCCAATTAGCAAAACACCTTAGCTCCTTTGCAAAATGAAACACTCTTGTAAAAACTCTACACTAATTTATCAAAACCATATTTTTTTAACATAAGAAACACACACGTTGCATATGACTTAACTATGTTTGCACCAGTTACACACCAGTTACACACCAGTTACACACAAGTTACACACTAGTTACACACCAGTTACACACCAGTTACACACTAGTCACACACCAGTTACACACCAGTTACACACTAGTCACACACCAGTTACACACCAGTTACACACCAGTCACACACCAGTCACACACCAGTTACACACCAGTCACACACCAGTTACACACCAGTCACACACCAGTCACACCAGTTACACACCAGTCACACACCAGTTACACACCAGTCACACACCAGTCACACCAGTTACACACCAGTTACACACCAGTTACACACTAGTTACACACTAGTTACACACCAGTTACACACCAGTTACACACTAGTCACACACCAGTTACACACCAGTTACACACCAGTTACACACCAGTTACACACCAGTCACACACCAGTTACACACCAGTCACACACCAGTTACACACCAGTTACACACCAGTTACACACCAGTCACACACCAGTTACACACCAGTTACACACCAGTCACACACCAGTTACACACCAGTTACACACCAGTTACACACCAGTTACACACCAGTTACACACCAGTCACACACCAGTCACACACCAGTCACACACCAGTCACACACCAGTTACACACCAGTCACACACCAGTTACACACCAGTCACACACCAGTTACACACCAGTCACACACCAGTTACACACCAGTCACACACCAGTTACACACCAGTTACACACCAGTCACACACCAGTTACACACCAGTCACACACCAGTTACACACCAGTTACACACCAGTCACACACCAGTTACACACCAGTCACACACCAGTTACACACCAGTTACACACCAGTCACACACCAGTTACACACCAGTTACACACCAGTCACACACCAGTCACACACCAGTTACACACCAGTTACACACCAGTCACACACCAGTTACACACCAGTCACACACCAGTCACACACCAGTTACACACCAGTTACACACCAGTCACACACCAGTTACACACCAGTCACACACCAGTTACACACCAGTTACACACCAGTCACACACCAGTTACACACCAGTCACACACCAGTTACACACCAGTTACACACCAGTCACACACCAGTTACACACCAGTCACACACCAGTTACACACCAGTTACACACCAGTTACACACCAGTCACACACCAGTTACACACCAGTCACACACCAGTCACACACCAGTTACACACCAGTCACACACCAGTTACACACCAGTCACACACCAGTTACACACCAGTCACACACCAGTTACACACCAGTTACACACCAGTCACACACCAGTTACACACCAGTCACACACCAGTCACACACCAGTTACACACCAGTTACACACCAGTCACACACCAGTCACACACCAGTTACACACCAGTCACACACCAGTCACACACCAGTTACACACCAGTTACACACCAGTCACACACCAGTTACACACCAGTTACACACCAGTTACACACCAGTTACACACCAGTCACACACCAGTTACACACCAGTCACACACCAGTCACACACCAGTCACACACCAGTTACACATCAGTTACACACCAGTCACACACCAGTTACACACCAGTTACACACCAGTTACACACCAGTTACACACTAGTCACACACCAGTTACACACCAGTTACACACCAGTTACACACCAGTTACACACTAGTTACACACCAGTTACACACTAGTCACACACCAGTTACACACCAGTTACACACCAGTTACACACCAGTTACACACCAGTTACACACCAGTCACACACCAGTTACACACCAGTCACACACCAGTTACACACCAGTTACACACCAGTCACACACCAGTTACACACCAGTTACACACCAGTCACACACCAGTCACACACCAGTCACACACCAGTTACACACCAGTCACACACCAGTCACACACCAGTCACACACCAGTTACACACCAGTCACACACCAGTCACACACCAGTTACACACCAGTCACACACCAGTTACACACCAGTCACACACCAGTCACACACCAGTCACACACCTGTTACACACCAGTCACACACCAGTCACACACCAGTCACACACCAGTCACACACCAGTCACACACCAGTCACACACCAGTTACACACCAGTTACACACCAGTCACACACCAGTCACACACCAGTCACACACCAGTCACACACCAGTCACACACCAGTTACACACCAGTCACACACCAGTTACACACCAGTCACACACCAGTCACACACCAGTTACACACCAGTTACACACCAGTCACACACCAGTCACACACCAGTTACACACCAGTCACACACCAGTCACACACCAGTCACACACCAGTCACACACCAGTCACACACCAGTCACACACCAGTCACACACCAGTCACACACCAGTCACACACCAGTCACACACCAGTCACACACCAGTTACACACCAGTCACACACCAGTTACACACCAGTCACACACCAGTCACACACCAGTTACACACCAGTCACACACCAGTTACACACCAGTCACACACCAGTCACACACCAGTCACACACCAGTCACACACCAGTTACACACCAGTCACACACCAGTCACACACCAGTTACACACCAGTCACACACCAGTCACACACCAGTTACACACCAGTCACACACCAGTTACACACCAGTTACACACCAGTCACACACCAGTCACACACCAGTTACACACCAGTTACACACCAGTCACACACCAGTCACACACCAGTTACACACCAGTCACACACCAGTTACACACCAGTTACACACTAGTCACACACCAGTTACACACCAGTTACACACCAGTTACACACCAGTTACACACCAGTTACACACCAGTTACACACTAGTCACACACCAGTTACACACCAGTTACACACCAGTCACACACCAGTTACACACCAGTTACACACCAGTCACACACCAGTTACACACCAGTTACACACCAGTTACACACCAGTTACACACCAGTTACACACCAGTCACACACCAGTCACACACCAGTCACACACCAGTTACACACCAGTCACACACCAGTCACACACCAGTTACACACCAGTTACACACCAGTCACACACCAGTTACACACCAGTTACACACCAGTCACACACCAGTTACACACCAGTCACACACCAGTCACACACCAGTCACACACCTGTTACACACCAGTCACACACCAGTCACACACCAGTCACACACCAGTCACACACCAGTCACACACCAGTCACACACCAGTTACACACCAGTCACACACCAGTCACACACCAGTCACACACCAGTCACACACCAGTCACACACCAGTCACACACCAGTTACACACCAGTTACACACCAGTCACACACCAGTCACACACCAGTCACACACCAGTTACACACCAGTTACACACCAGTCACACACCAGTTACACACCAGTCACACACCAGTCACACACCAGTCACACACCAGTCACACACCAGTTACACACCAGTCACACACCAGTCACACACCAGTTACACACCAGTCACACACCAGTCACACACCAGTCACACACCAGTCACACACCAGTTACACACCAGTTACACACCAGTCACACACCAGTCACACACCAGTTACACACCAGTTACACACCAGTCACACACCAGTCACACACCAGTCACACACCAGTCACACACCAGTCACACACCAGTTACACACCAGTTACACACCAGTTACACACCAGTTACACACCAGTTACACACCAGTTACACACCAGTCACACACCAGTTACACACCAGTTACACACCAGTTACACACCAGTCACACACCAGTTACACACCAGTCACACACCAGTTACACACCAGTCACACACCAGTTACACACCAGTCACACACCAGTCACACACCAGTCACACACCAGTCACACACCAGTTACACACCAGTCACACACCAGTCACACACCAGTTACACACCAGTTACACACCAGTCACACACCAGTTACACACCAGTTACACACCAGTCACACACCAGTTACACACCAGTCACACACCAGTCACACACCAGTCACACACCTGTTACACACCAGTCACACACCAGTCACACACCAGTTACACACCAGTCACACACCAGTCACACACCAGTCACACACCAGTTACACACCAGTCACACACCAGTCACACACCAGTCACACACCAGTCACACACCAGTTACACACCAGTTACACACCAGTCACACACCAGTCACACACCAGTCACACACCAGTTACACACCAGTTACACACCAGTCACACACCAGTCACACACCAGTCACACACCAGTTACACACCAGTCACACACCAGTCACACACCAGTCACACACCAGTCACACACCAGTTACACACCAGTCACACACCAGTCACACACCAGTCACACACCAGTCACACACCAGTCACACACCAGTCACACACCAGTCACACACCAGTCACACACCAGTCACACACCAGTCACACACCAGTCACACACCAGTCACACACCAGTCACACACCAGTCACACACCAGTCACACACCAGTTACACACCAGTCACACACCAGTCACACACCAGTCACACACCAGTCACACACCAGTCACACACCAGTTACACACCAGTCACACACCAGTCACACACCAGTCACACACCAGTCACACACCAGTCACACACCAGTTACACACCAGTCACACACCAGTTACACACCAGTTACACACCAGTCACACACCAGTCACACACCAGTTACACACCAGTTACACACCAGTCACACACCAGTTACACACCAGTCACACACCAGTTACACACCAGTTACACACCAGTTACACACCAGTCACACACCAGTCACACACCAGTTACACACCAGTCACACACCAGTTACACACCAGTTACACACCAGTCACACACCAGTTACACACCAGTCACACACCAGTTACACACCAGTCACACACCAGTTACACACCAGTTACACACCAGTTACACACCAGTCACACACCAGTTACACACCAGTCACACACCAGTTACACACCAGTCACACACCTGTTACACACCAGTCACACACCAGTTACACACCAGTTACACACCAGTTACACACTGCTGTGGAAATCCTTCAACACTTTTGGCTAATCCTGCTTCTAAGTGCACAGAGTTGTATGGGTGAAGTACACAGTGAATTTGCAAAACATGGCTCGGATTTGCTGCATTTTTATAGTGCTTAAACCTGATTGGTGCGTCTACAATTAAGCGATCTTGTGTTTGGTCACCTAATGGCAGTGTTCAATGGATTGGCACATGGGTGTGGTCATTTGGCACATGGGTGTGGTCATTTGGCACATGGGTGTGGTCATTTGACAGTCAGTGCTTTAGAATTGCAAGAAAGTGACATCTTGATAAACTTCTGTGTGTAAATGCACAAGTGTGTTCAGTGTTGTAAATCACTGTGTGTGTTGTTTTGCACAAAGTGTGAACTGACTCATTGTGTTACAGTGGAGCAGATCTGAGGCCGAGTTTTGCTCCTTGAGTGTGAGGTTTTGATAATTGGGCAAAACTTTAAATTTTAGTGTTTATTCAATCGTAAAAAACTGTAAGACTCTGCGTCAAAATGTAGCTTTAAAAATGTCTTGCAGACACTTTTAATGAATAAGACAAAACAAAACATGAATGACATGAAATGTCACTATGAAGAAGACTTGAAGTTCTGCCGTTTTCAACTGGAGTCAATGGACCTGTTTCTATTCTCAGTTGTCGGAGTTCAACTCCCTTTTAAATCAGTCCAACTGATTGTCTAAACTAATGAAATCACAAAACAATTTAAGAAATAAAAGAGAAGAGTGCAAAGAAAAATCCTTTCAGTCAAATGCACAGCTAAACAAAACTGTTTCTAACTTAGATTTGAACATTGTTAGAGTAGAATCTGTCTCACATCTTCAGGAAGAATGTTCCAGATTTTAGCTGCATAAAACTGAAACACAGATTCCCCATGTTTAGTGCTGACTCTGGCACCAGCAGGAGGCCGGTCCATGTTTAGTCCTGACTCTGGCACCTGCAGGAGGCCGGTCCATGTTTAGTCCTGACTCTGGCACCAGCAGGAGGCCGGTCTATGTTTAGTCCTGACTCTGGCACCAGCAGGAGGCCGGTCCATGTTTAGTCCTGACTCTGGGCACCAGCAGGAGGCCGGTCCTTGTTTAGTCCTGACTCTGGCACCAGCAGGAGGCCGGTCCATGTTTAGTCCTGACTCTGGCACCAGCAGGAGGCCGGTCTATGTTTAGTCCTGACTCTGGCACCTGCAGGAGGCCGGTCCATGTTTAGTCCTGACTCTGGGCACCAGCAGGAGGCCGGTCCATGTTTAGTCCTGACTCTGGCACCTGCAGGAGGCCGGTCCATGTTTAGTCCTGACTCTGGCACCAGCAGGAGGCCGGTCCATGTTTAGTCCTGACTCTGGCACCAGCAGGAGGCCGGTCCATGTTTAGTCCTGACTCTGGCACCAGCAGGAGGCCGGTCCATGTTTAGTCCTGACTCTGGCACCAGCAGGAGGCCGGTCCATGTTTAGTCCTGACTCTGGCACCAGCAGGAGGCCGGTCCATGTTTAGTCCTGACTCTGGCACCAGCAGGAGGCCGGTCCATGTTTAGTCCTGACTCTGGGCACCAGCAGGAGGCCGGTCCATGTTTAGTCCTGACTCTGGCACCAGCAGGAGGCCGGTCCATGTTTAGTCCTGACTCTGGCACCAGCAGGAGGCCGGTCCATGTTTAGTCCTGACTCTGGCACCAGCAGGAGGCCGGTCCATGTTTAGTCCTGACTCTGGCACCAGCAGGAGGCCGGTCCATGTTTAGTCCTGACTCTGGCACCAGCAGGAGGCCGGTCCATGTTTAGTCCTGACTCTGGCACCTGCAGGAGGCCGGTCCATGTTTAGTCCTGACTCTGGGCACCAGCAGGAGGCCGGTCCATGTTTAGTCCTGACTCTGGCACCTGCAGGAGGCCGGTCCATGTTTAGTCCTGACTCTGGCACCAGCAGGAGGCCGGTCCATGTTTAGTCCTGACTCTGGCACCAGCAGGAGGCCGGTCCATGTTTAGTCCTGACTCTGGGCACCAGCAGGAGGCCGGTCCATGTTTAGTCCTGACTCTGGCACCAGCAGGAGGCCGGTCCATGTTTAGTCCTGACTCTGGCACCAGCAGGAGGCCGGTCCATGTTTAGTCCTGACTCTGGCACCAGCAGGAGGCCGGTCCATGTTTAGTCCTGACTCTGGCACCAGCAGGAGGCCGGTCCATGTTTAGTCCTGACTCTGGCACCAGCAGGAGGCCGGTCCATGTTTAGTCCTGACTCTGGCACCAGCAGGAGTCCGGTCCATGTTTAGTCCTGACTCTGGGCACCAGCAGGAGGCCGGTCCATGTTTAGTCCTGACTCTGGCACCAGCAGGAGGCCGGTCCATGTTTAGTCCTGACTCTGGCACCAGCAGGAGGCCGGTCCATGTTTAGTCCTGACTCTGGCACCAGCAGGAGGCCGGTCCATGTTTAGTCCTGACTCTGGCACCAGCAGGAGGCCGGTCCATGTTTAGTCCTGACTCTGGCACCAGCAGGAGGCCGGTCCATGTTTAGTCCTGACTCTGGCACCAGCAGGAGGCCGGTCCATGTTTAGTCCTGACTCTGGCACCAGCAGGAGGCCGGTCCCTGAGGTCCTCCTTGAGTCCGAGATGAACTAAACTAATCAGCTCCATAAACTAAATGATCTAAAACTAAATGTTATTGTTGTATTTCCCTTTTGGTGTCAGATTTTTGCAATAATAGAAAACCCGTTCTCAGTAGACTGTACTCTACAGACACCAAGCGTTCATCATCCATTTGTTTGAACTGGACCAATAAAGTGTGTTATCATCAAGACCTCTTCACCGCTCGTCACCCTCACTTGTAATAAACGCTGCCCCCTGTAGACAGAACACAGGGATCTGAGCTGCTGTTTGGGGGTCTCGACCTCTTGTCTGTCACACTCAGAGCCTCACATTTGCTCAAATCAACATCAACTTTTAGGATTTTCAAAAACCTTTTCTGGTTGTTGTGGATCTTAGCTTGCTATAACATTTGTTCTCCAAACTTGAAGTAATAGCCTATTTTGGTTCATTTAAAAAGTGATTTTGTGAGGTAATCTGAGGTAAGAGATTTTCATAAGACATTGAAATGAAACAATTTAAAATAAAACATTTGGGGGAAATCTGCTGTGTTTTTGTTTCTTCAACAACATGTCAGATTTGCTCCTGTAAGTGACGTGTAGCAGACTGCAGTGTTGTTCAAGACCAGATCTGAGACAGGAGTGTCAATAAAGGACTCTGGAGAAACGGGTCTGATAAAGCAAGAGCAGGAAAGCAATATGCTGCCATGCCACAGCGCGCAAAACAAAAAACAAACAGTGGAGTAAATTCCCATTGAGTCAAAGGTGATTCACAACAAACTGTGGATCATGTTTTGTACTAAATCTGTGGAACCAGCTGGTTGTGCTGTTGCTGTGGTTTCAGTTCGGCTGACGCGGGTTACATCATAAGACCTCGCTTGCATTTCATCCTGATTGATGACCTCATGTGTCTTCTTCTTCTTCTTCTTCTTCTGCTTCTTCTTCTTCTTCTTCTTCTTCTTCTTCTTCTTCTTCTGCTTCTTCTTCTTCTTCTTCTTCTTCTTCTTCTTCTTCTTCTTCTTCTTCTTCTTCTTCTTCTTCTTCTTCTTCTTCTTCTTCTTTTCCCCCTGGAGTTACTTGCGTTGTTGTCGTTGTTTTCAATGGCGGCACCTGTGCATCTACTGGACTGAGCGTGGACAGGAGACCAGCGACGCCCCTACCTCCAGTTCTTTACTCTGATTCTCCAAATGGGAACTTTCTTTACTCTGACTATTATTTAGCGCCTTTAGTGCATTTTCTATTTCTGCCCATTCAAGCTATTTTGTTACATGGAATCTTCCTGCAGCTTTAGATCCTGATCCTTTTAGTTCTCTTTTGAGTTTGAGAAGCTCAGTTTACAACATCCACCATAAAGAGAACAAGATCCTCTCTATCATCAACCAAGGTATTCTCATTCTGGAACCTTCACACTTGGAACCTTCACACTTGGAACCTTCACACTTGGAACCTCCACACTTGGAACCTTCACACTTGGAACCTTCACACTTGGAACCTTCACACTTGGAACCTCCACACTTGGAACCTCAACACTTGGAACCTTCACACTTGGAACCTCAACACTTGGAACCTTTACACTTGGAACCTTCACACTTGGAACCTTCACACTTGGAACCTTCACACTTGGAACCTCCACACTTGGAACCTCCACACTTGGAACCTCAACACTTGGAACCTTCACACTTGGAACCTTCACACTTGGAACCTCCACACTTGGAACCTTTACACTTGGAGCCTCCACACTTGTAACCTTCACACTTGGAACCTTCACACTTGGAACCTTTACACTTGGAACCTTCACACTTGGAACCTTCCCACTTGGAGCCTCCACACTTGTAACCTTCACACTTGGAACCTTCACACTTGGAACCTTCACACTTGGAACCTCAACACTTGGAACCTTCCCACTTGGAGCCTCCACACTTGTAACCTTCACACTTGGAACCTTCACACTTGGAACCTTCCCACTTGGAGCCTCCACACTTGGAACCTTCACACTTGGAACCTTCACACTTGGAACCTTCACACTTGGAACCTCAACACTTGGAACCTTCACACTTGGAACCTTCACACTTGGAACCTTCACACTTGGAACCTTCACACTTGGAACCTCAACACTTGGAACCTTCACACTTGGAACCTTCACACTTGGAACCTTCACACTTGGAACCTCCACACTTGGAACCTCCACATTTGGGTGCAGTGCAGGCATCTCTCACTGTGTCTACTTTCACCTCTTTACTTTGCACTTTCTTGACTGCATCCGCATAGAACCTTGAGAGACTTTCATTTTTAGTACTTCAGAAGCTCTTTTGCTCACTTCACATCCGCTATGTTCTTCCCAAATATGCTTGTATTGTTTTCTGTTTGACGCAGTCGTTTTGTAACAGAGTTAACAACTTTATTGAATTCAAGTGATGAGCTGTTATAATTGGTTGTCTCTCCAGCAGAACTTTACTCGTTATAGATGAATCGATTTTTTACAGACTGTGGTGAGTAACAGCCCTCAGAACAAAAGAGTCCTCCGTCTCCAGCTGCCCAGGCATCACAGTGTCCCTCCTCTGTGTCCTCCAGGAGGAGCCGGGTGAACTCTGGAGACTACTGCTCTTGACTTTACACTGATGAAACATTGTTATTGTTGTTTTTAATGTCTGTAAAGTCTGCTTAAAAGATAAGATAATATAAGCCTTTATATGTCCACACAAATGTTGGTGTTGCGACGCAAGTAGTTACAGAAGTAGAACAGATAACTTATAGAAAGGTTTAAAAATCTTATAAACAAAACTTTTATAGACAAAACCTCTTATATTCTTAATAAGAAGTAAAATTTAAAAAATCAAATAAGATAAAAATAATAATAATAGTAGCAAAAGTAACCCTCTTATTTACAGCAGTTATATGGACGGAGAATATTGCACCAATATGATTGACATTATGTCAC
Source organism: Eucyclogobius newberryi (assembly GCF_026437365.1). Lineage (NCBI taxonomy): Eukaryota > Metazoa > Chordata > Actinopteri > Gobiiformes > Gobiidae > Eucyclogobius > Eucyclogobius newberryi. Next base: position 12,526,466 of record NW_027315768.1, on the reverse strand, counting down.
AGTATTGCACATGATTATTATACATATAAGCAGAATGTAAATGTGTAACTATTGGCCATTTATGCACTCAAATAAGAGTTTTATTTCACACAAAGAAATTGTCAGTAGGTACTGTAAGCTATGCAGACTTCCTAGTGATTGTGACGATTGTGTTTTCTGTTTTGCCCTGTAGTGACCCAAGTTGAGTTGTAATGGAAAAGTGTCTGTTTCCATTGAAAGAGCAGTCTTGTGTCTGTGGCATCTCTCAGCCTTGTTTGTACAGGGGCTGAGATATGACGGGCCACACACTAAAAGTTCACTTTTACCTGTAGCTAGTAACATTTAAACTGGCTATGCTCACTCTGGATTGAAATCAAAGGTCTATAAAATGTACATCTTAAATATTAACTTGCCATTTCTTTTGTGTATCTCTTTCAGATGTAAATGGAGCAACGAGTGTCACCAAGAGGAATTTGATGTCTAAACTACATTGGAGAGGAAAAGGCCCCACCTCTATCTTCCGTCCTGATCACTGACAGTTGATCTGCAGACGTGCAGCAGCAGCTCCAGGCTGTGCAGCTCAGAGGAGCTGCTCTAATGGAAGGGAAGCCTGAGAAGATTGTATCCCTCTCCATCGTCCCAAATGCAGCATAATGCCTTCCAAAGTGTCATGCTTGTACCTGCTGACAGTGGTGTGCTGGGCCAGTGCACTGTGGTACCTGAGTATCTCTCGGCCTACGTCCACCTATGAAGGACACATGTCCATACCCATACGAAAGACTGCCAAATCACCCAAAAACCTCACTTTCACCAACATCCGCTCTCGCACTCTCAATCCACACTCCTTTGAGTTTGTCATCAATGAGCCCAAGAAGTGTGAGAGTGTCAGCCCCTTCCTGGTCATTCTCATCAGCACCAATCATAAGGAGTTTGATGCCCGGCAGGCCATCAGGGAGACCTGGGGGGACGAGAGCATCTATGGAGACATACACATCCTCACCATCTTCCTCCTTGGCAGGAACACGGACGACGTACTCAACCAGATGGTGGAGCAGGAGAGCCAGATCTTCCACGACATAGTGGTGGAGAACTTCATAGACTCATATCACAACCTGACTCTGAAGACCATCATGGGCATGCGCTGGGTGGCCACCTTCTGCCCAAAGGCCCAGTATGTGATGAAGACGGACAGTGACATCTTTGTGAATATGGACAACCTCATCCACAAACTGCTGAAGCCCACCACTAAGCCTCGCAGGAGGTACTTCACCGGCTATGTGATCAACGGAGGGCCCATCCGAGACATGCGTAGTAAGTGGTACATGTCACGGGACCTGTACCCGGACAGCCGCTACCCCCCATTCTGCTCGGGCACTGGCTATGTGTTCTCTGCAGATGTGGCAGAGCTCATCTACAAGACGTCCCTCCACACCAGACTGCTTCACCTGGAGGATGTGTACGTGGGCCTGTGTCTGCGCAAACTCAACATCCACCCATACCAGAACAGTGGTTTCAACCACTGGAAGATGGCCTACAGCCTGTGCCGCTACCGCCGAGCTATCACCGTGCACCAGATCTCCCCAGAAGAGATGCACCGCATCTGGAACGACATGTCCAGCAAAAAGCACCTACGCTGTTAGGACCTGGTGCCCTTTGCCTTCTCTTTACAGTCACTGAACATTGTACAGAGGACTGCTGTCTTCATCACACATGTGTTACACACATTCATCGTCTATTCAATGTGATGCATTATGATTGTAGAAAACACATGAGGGTTTAGTGCCGCCCAATGCAGACGTCATGATGTTGTCATATTCCAGTCCTGCCTTCTCATTTCTGTTGCCTATTGAAGTGCCCTTGAGCAAGACACCAAACCCACAGCTCTGCAGCCACTGAGTCCATCAACTGTTGTACAGACCTGATATGGACAGTGTAATCCCTCATTTGTCCAGTGTTCCATTGTAGGAAAAGATTCAGTTGTATTCATCTGGACTCAGTTTTTAGGAAGTAACAAAACGTTTCGACTCTCATCCAAGAGTCATTGTCAATCTGCGAATCGAGTCCGGGAACTCCGATATTTATCCCACTCTGAGTAGGACCTGGCTTTCGCTCCGTCCTCACTGAATACCCGATTAGCATCTGAATGCCCTGGGCGTCTACCTCTTAGGATGCAAATCAGGTACTCAGTAAGGAGGGAGCGAAAGCCAGGTTACAATAGGAGGCTGATAGTAAATAAAGAGGGTAGTTTCAAGTGAAACACCCTTTATCAAGAGGTCTCGCCCGGTGGGCAGGTCCTACTCAGAGTGGGATAAATATCGGAGTTCCCGGACTCAATTCGCAGATTGACAATGACTCTTGGATGGGAGTCGAAACGTTTTGTTACTTGCTAAAAACAGAGTCCAGCTGAATACAACTGAATCTTTTTGGGCGATATGACAAAACAAAATGTTTGTGCTAATATAAACCCTTCCAGTGTTTCCATTAACCAGCACTAATGCATTTTCAATGCGTTAGTGTGAGCCAAAGATCACAAACTATGAAAAACCCAGGCGGTTTTAGTGTCTGACAACCACTCGACCACACGTGAGTTCATTCGAAAACATTTCCAAGGGCAGCAATTCTTTGTGTAGATTGTTACTGCTACTGATTCTAAAAACCTTGTAATCAACATTAATTAAATCTAACATTATTCTGGACTATAATGCACCAAAAACATAGCGATCCACAACAGTTGGTCAATTTTATTGTGTTGTTTCACCAAGCATCACAATTCTAAAGGAATAAGTGACTAAAGTGAAGTGAAGTAAGTACAAACTAAATTTAGAAACTCTAGGGTGAGTGAGATAGTGATAGTTCTTTCTAGTACTGCTGTAAAGAACATAAAAACAATAACCACGTATCTGCGATGTGGGATGGAATGTTTACATTAGTACCAGGCTGTGTGTGCAGCTCTTCTAAACTCATCACTCCTGGAAGGGTTAATTGATTGATCACGATTTTTTGTTACATTTTACTTTGTTATAATGGCTTTTAATTGGAGTTTACTGAACTCTCAAATATACACAAATGTCCAATTTCTTCTTTCAAACCACATTCTTTTACAAACAGAAGATTGGCTGATGGCTGTAGAGATTAGAAATGACCAATCTTGCTTAAAATCCCTCATATTGCTTTCAGATGGCTCTACGATGAAATGACTTCTTCACTATTTAAGTTTCTTGCATTCCTTCTCCTGCCCTCAGCCCTGGAGCCTGTAGAACCAGACCATTTTGATTCCAGGAGTTATGTATTATAAATCTGCCTGTGTTCTGTTTACATATCATTTAAATGCCTCATTGTTGGAAAGCAGTTTTGTCATTTCTAACATTTCCATGACACAGCTGCAGTGAAGTGTATGTTCTGTCTCACTATACATAACTGTTCATAATATTTAATCTACCTGGATGTATCCTCCTCACATGTACCTAGCATAAGCGCTGACAACATCGTGCACATTTGAGTCATTCACAAATGTGGCAGTATTATTAGTTCTTTTGTTACATGGATTTTGTTGTTTTGTTTTGAAGTTCATGCTAATGTGGCATTTACTGTGAAAGCATCTATCCCTCATGGGGTTGTCTGTATATTGTATGTTTTTTATATTAAAGAATACTTGAATAATATGCAGTTCCTAAGTTGTTCAAATGAATAGTAAAGGCCCTAGAGCAGAGCCTTGAGGGACTCTTGAATCTACCAAACAGTAAGCAGAGGTAAGAAGAAAATAAAAGATCGAAATAAGACACCACATGACTGTTTGAAATAGCAATTCTTTATGTGTTGCTCTTTGTTGGAAATTTGACATCAGCTGATTACAGAGGACAGAGATAATATATGCCGAAATGGTACACAGACTGTACATAAAAAACACAATAAATTATCTAATAAAATAAAGAATTTAGCAGAAGTCAATATATTACTTCAAAAAAACAATATTGAGCTACAAAACCTGTTTTGGGACAAACAAAATCGCTGACACACTTCATAATAGTAGCCTTTTTGGTTTTGTCTTCAGAGGCATTAGCATACAGTACAGTTTGTTGACTAGTTTTTTATATCAGGGGAAATAGTATATGCTGTGTGCTGCGGGAGACCTAAATAGAGTGGAAAGCATTAACTTGTAGTCGTCTGAAGACATTAGCAAACAAGCTAACCTGTGCTAACGGGCAATAGACATTAGCTCGTCAACCCAAAAGTGCATTGGAGCTCGGTTTACATTTCTTGAACGGCGTCAGTGCGGTGGTAGAACACTTCTAACATGGAACTCAATAGGCTTTTATAATACATTGTCACTGGCTACTTTCTTAGGCACAGATAAATGAACAAGGCACCGCTATCATTATAACACTGTCCACAGCAGCAACTTATACACAGTAGCTCCCAGGTCTCAATTTGTCGGCACATTCAAACTAATAATAATAATAATAATTCCCTTCTTTTTACAAGACAATCTTTGTGTAATAAATGTGCTTTTGTTTCTAATGACAGGAGATTACGTTCTGACCTCAGGGGAAACGTTTAGCAGAAATGGGTCAGAGAAATGAGTATTAACGCAAATTCGTTGTGGGAACCAAATTAGAAACATGAAAATTGTGTCTCATGTAAAGAAAAAAGAATGAAGGGTCAATGAAGAGGTGACAGAACATAGAAGGAACAGCATTCAAAGAGCTACAAGTGAGCGGTGGTCAATCACACCTGAGTTCTCCAGTGGGTCGTCCTGATCCGCGGCGTGTGCTGGCGGTGGAATGTTGGAAAAGGTCAAAGGTCATGGAGGAACAGTGCATGGGGAGACGGTTCGGTGCAGTGCAGCCTTTGGGGCGAGTGGAAGTTTAATTGTGTCATTCCAGCAAAACATCTGAGGATTAGAGCTGTGTTTGTATGTTGTAATTGTGCAGATAATATGACCCATTTTGTCATTATGAGGTTGTTATCATCAAGATTAAGGTTTCAGGTTTCACATCTTTTTTCGCAAATATTTTATAAAGACTTTATTAAGACTCTTTAAACTGTAACATAATACTTATATTAAATTGTGTTTTTTTCTTTTTTGATTTAATGTTATCTTTAGTTCTACATTCCTTCTTTTGCCGTTCAATTTCCATTCATGCATTCGTAGTGAAGACAAATTGTAAATCTGCAGTGATTTTGGTCAGAGATTGTGCATTTTAGTATTAATTCTGGGAAAATATCTCTGAAACTTCTATTCATGAGGCTCTTTAGAATAACTGAATGGGAATTCAGCCCAAAGCTCAGGGGGTTTAATAGTTTTATTATACACTGTTGGCAATACTTAGCTTGTCCTTCTGAAATGTTTTCACAGACCTTACTACTCTTCTAAGAAGTGATTATATCTAGACTTTATAAAATAGCATTTTTGTGTATTTCTAGTTTATCAACATATTCAAGGACAAGTTTCTTCTGATTGTAATATTCATTTCCCAGCACACATACACAACTCTCCGCCCGCATGTTGCTAGAATGACTTAAATCTTGAGTGGCTAAAGCTGAGGAGGTGCAGGAGTGTCCCTCTGCCCTGAACGGTGTGGTCCGTGGGTGGAACAGGCATCAGCTAAGACTCAGCTGGGCGAAGCCGATCAGCTTGACCTCATCTGGAGTCTCCATGTCATCACAGCCGGACGCCTGAGCGGACAGGACACAGGAGAGAGAGACAACAGCAGGTGAGTCAACAGCGCACCATATGACTCCCCAAATTCAATTCACCCTCAATCCAATCAAGGAACATCCGGAAGATAGAACCCAAGATAATACACAGAGAGAGTTACTTTGTGATATCAGGAAATCGGTTTGTTTTGAATCCACGAGGCCATTTCAGAAACTATTGTGGCTTCGATTCCACCTCCATCAACAACACACTGGAAGTGGAGACGGAATGACTCCCGTTGTCCAACCTTTTTGTTCGCTTTCTTTGGGGTGCAGCCAACGCCCAAGTGTCAAATGTATTCAGCAAGAAAAAGTGGGACTCCCACTGGCTGAAAGTGTGGGGAAAATGTTGCAAAAAGGTCAAAGGATAAAAAGTAGTACCGTATAATGTTTAGTTTGAGACTTTTTCGGCCCATAGGCTGAACCCGACAGGACAGTGCAGCGTGAAATGGGGACGTGATTGGGGAATGACATGCAGCAAATTGTCGAGAGCCGGATTCGAGTTCCACTTATGACAATGTACAATGCAATAGAAAGTGGTTTAAACATTCAAACTATTCAAAAATATTTAAAAGATAGTTATTAATATCCATAACATTTTGAGACTTATTGTTGTTATATTAATGGTAATTGCTATTATTTTGGGTAATATCATACCATGACACAAGACGTCAATATGCCTCAATGACTCATGCCTTGATGGCACTGACTGTAAGCCACATGTCGGTCTGTTAGCCCCAGGGCAGCTGTGGTTACAGCCTACTAGTGAATAAATAATCAAATGTAAAGTGTTTTAGGACAAAGCTGGGATTAACTCTGGAACAAAAGTCGAACTAAACCTGTACTAAAGCAGAACTAGAGCAGAGCCAAACCAAGTCTACATCCAGACATAACTGAGCTCCAACCAAGATCCAACAAGGTCCAGCGTGAACGTACCCTAGTGTCCACAAAAGACTTTATTTAGACTACATTTTAAAGCCATTATAATCTGGATTATGCAATTTCCCCATGTGGGACAATAAAGGATTATTTTATGTTATCTTATGACACGAACAAACAAAACTACTTCTGTGGCTAAAAAGATATCACAAATTTGCATTCAACAAAAGCTGGATTCTGAACTTCTCCTACGTTTGCAATCAAAGCACAACCCTGAAAGAGAATATAGAGAAGCCAATATAAACTATTCATAAGCGTTTAATTTCTAGTCAAACTGTAGCGCTTCACTAGATAGAGACATTACAATAGATCGAAAAAGCCAGATCTATCTTCCTGACCAATTTAGTCCCCCAGCTGCTCCTGCCACCCACCACCAACTCTATAAAGAAAAAAACGTCTGCATGAAATAATAATAAATGCTCCTCTGACAGGGGTAATTATTCAGCGCGGGGCTCCGAGATGCTGCTCTCTCATAAGTCTTTAAACAGGCAGTTGTATTATACAGCACCTGCCGAGCTAACAGGCTAACATATGGAAATGAATACGTTCACACTGACCGGGCGCGCTCACATCCACTGTCCACGAGGTGCTGAGGGGGCAGAGAGACGACCCCTGCACTGCACATATGGTGTTTACCCACAGCTCTGCACCAACTACTAATGTAGCACTGTTTTCACACAGAAACTGCAGCGTAAAATAGCTGACATTGTGTGTATGTATATGAAAAAATTTAATATTATGAACCAGTGAACTCTGCAAACATTCTTCTGCTAATAACTTAAAGCTAAAAGCATTTCAGAGCAGGGGTTAAATGTTCACGTAATAGATGAGGAGTGGATGATATTGACTATAAATGAATATCTCTTTATGTTTTGTATCCCAATAATGATAATCAGACACATGTTAAAATGTGTCTTTAAACGTATTCATTGAGGTTTACTTATCAGACAATTGTAAAATGTCTGTAAAATGAATCACACAAGTGCAGAAATTACACTTTTTTCATTGATATACAGTTCTTTAAGTAGGATTTTTTACAATAAATGATACGGTACTGGTATACTCAATATTCAAATTTTCCCGAAGCATTTATGTATGTATTGCCCGCCTCTATCATAAATCTTAATCAAATTGACACAAAATAAATAAATTGTTAGACTATATTGGTAATATATTGGTGAAGTGTCTTACCTATCGATGCAACTGAACTAAAAAATATGTATATAAAAAAATATATATAATAATAATAATAATAATAATTTAAAAATAAAACTGCTCTACAAAGTCTGGGTGAATTTTCAAGTCTCTTTCTACACCAGTAACTTGTCAATACTTACACAAAACCTGGCGATACAAGCGTTTTAATACATTATCTATAAGCATAAAACCTATTATACTATCTATAAATCAATTAGAAGACCATATTGATAACCAAAGCCATGTTTGATCTATTATTAATACTTCAGCTCCCATAATAAAACAGTAGTAAAATTCTAACCAGTCAAGCCATCATATGGATATCAACCGTTGTCATTATTGTAAAGACACGATCTACTCACTCATCAATCAGGATGTAATGATTTAGCAGTACAATATTTAGTGCACTATTGTGAAGAGAATAGCAGAAATGATACTGTTTCCTTTAAAAATGCCTCGAGAATCATTATATTTCATCTCTTAAAAGCAATAGTTTTAGCGGTTGCCGCAACAAAACAATGCATTAAGTAATGTGACGATACATACAGTATTGTTGAGACTTTTGACAATATTCTTTAGTTATCGTTACGTGATTGCACAGTTAGGACCTTGTTTAGACGTCTTGTGCTATTTTGTTTAGTCTCTTCTTTGTTCTGTCTTGTTTGAAAAGAAAATAAACCTGTAACATCAGCCTTTTGTAAAAGAAATACAATATAACTGAATAATTTCCTCAATATCGACATCAGCACGTAACTGTCGATATTGGTTCACGAGGTGCTGCTTCATTCATGCATTTCTACACTCAAGGCTGCGCCATATGGCAAAAAAATGATATCGATAAAGTCCTCCGACAGTTCACTCTTCACTCATTGGTTGAATCCAGCTGTCACTCACTCAGCGCTTTCCAGAGGCTTTGAAATAGGGGGAAAGAGTGTGTTTGAGCAGACAGCTGCATTAAACGGAGAAATAGTGACTCATGATTTGACGATATCGCTGAAATAGCAGTTTGTCACAGGAATGAGGTCACTATTAGTCACCTTTATCACCAAATCGCCCAGCCCTGACCATTCTCAAAATAATACTGAATCGTGTGATGCTGCCGGTTCGATCCGACTTGTTGTTGTGATGTTGGGGTCACGTGTGCTCTGTGTTGTATGTACTCTCTGTCACTTTGAACCTTATGTAAATCGACCCCAGAATTACTAAAATATGAACTTAAAAAGACCATATAATTCACACACAATTATGGAAAAACACAAATATCTTCCAAGTTTTCCTGTTCAGTCACCTTTACTTGGTGTCATTTGTTCAGTAGTAAAATAGAGAAAAGTCTGAAGTACTGTGTAATCAAACACGTTACACTTTTTTCCCCAACGTTTAAACATTCAGAGCTCTAATCCAATCCAGGGCAGTTCAATTTCATTTTCTCAAGGGCCAGATTCTTTGGAGGGCCAACACACCTCGGTAATAGCATCTTGGGCCACACATCATATCCACATCACTGTTTCAATAACTGATTTGTGTGTGAGAAATAACATACAGAATCCTCTACTAACATTGCTTTGTAAAATTTCCCATCCAGTTCTGAACCAGGATTAAACTCGGACTAGACCAGGACTAACCCAGAATCAAACCAGGTCTAAAGCAGAATTAAACAAGACCAAAACAAGTCTAAACTAGCGCTAACCCAGGATTAAACCAGTAAACAAGATTTTTTGATCATTTTTTAACACCTGAACAATAGGCCGTGAGTCAGATTACATTCATATTGTAGTTTAACCCTCTTTTATTCAGCAACGGTTTTTGCTCTCCTGAGACCCAGCAAAAGGAAAATTATTCCAAAATGGTGACAAAACGGTATCGTCCCAGTCCTAACTGCAATACATTATAAAAGACAGATCATTATACAAGATTGAAAAATAAAACTATGCTAAATTGGACCGACACTGGGTCAGATGGGACTGATACGAGAGGAAATGGGACTGACATTATTATCATACTGACTTTATTCTTTGGGCTTCTTTTTATTTTGTCTTTTCGCTCTCTGGTCTTTGTCTGTTTGTGATTTATAAGAAGAAGAAGAAAAAGAAGAAGAAGAAGAAAATTATGACTGTCGGCTTAAAAAACATAGATTCACCGTTTACATAGACGACGGTCAAGAATAACCCTGTCGTCAGCGGTGCAGTGGCAGGCGCAGTGGCAGGTGCTTGTCCCGTGCCTGAGCTCCAGTCTGTCTGCACGGCTGTTAACAAGTCCTGCTCTCTCATTCCTCGCCTCTCACCCCCGGGCTGTTTATGGCCCGCCATTGTCAGCCCGGAGCGCCAGGCGGGGGCACCATCCATCAGGCGGGTACTCACCAGTTTAAAGGTCAACACTTTGAGGGTAGTCGGGTCGTCTACGATCCTCTGAAGGTTAGAAGCAACTGGAAGGAAACAAAAACACGTCGTCAGTGGCACATCACGCGTCTGAGGCAGGGGTCAGAGGTGAGGCAGGGGTCAGGGGTAAGGCAGGGGTCAGAGATGAGGCAGAGGTCACAGGTGAGGTAGGGGTCAGAGGTGAGGCAGGGGTCAGAGGGGACGCAGGGGTGAGGCAGGGGTCAGAGGGGACGCAGAGGTGAGGGTGAAGCCCTGGTACTACATAACTGCATTCACCAATATTCTATCCTTTAAAACCATTTTTTCCCCTCAGTGATTTCATGAAAGATGTAAATAGCTCCAGGTACTAAAGTATGTGATGCGACTAAAGGTCCACGTAAGAGAGGACACGTCTACTGTCAGTTTAATAATGGACATGTGTCCCATCTAAGACAAACCTGGAGGTGTGTTTTGTTACATTTGTGCAGTGGTGAAACGTAACAAAGTACAAAAGTAAAAGTATTGTACTTAAAGACTAAAAAAGTCTTTGAATACTTTGACTTCATTACCTTGGAGAGTAAGTATTTGTACTTTCTACTTCACTTAAATTTGATTTTGTCATTTATACAGAATCCTTGAACTATGTTGTTTCTTTTCTTCTTCTTTTATCCTGTGGGTGGATTCGATTTTTTAAATATATTTTTGCTGTTTTTCTATGTTCTTTTGTGCTCCGTATTTGCTTTCATCTATTTATTCTTTCTATTCTACAATTTTGTTCCAACCTGAAAACACCACTTTTTAGCTTGATGCTTTAAACCAACTGTTCAAATCAGTTTAAAAATCTGAATAATGCGTTACAGAATCAAAGTAGTTGAATGTTTTTTCGGGACCCATCTGCATAAACTCACCCACGAGAACATCTTGCCCGTTGACCAGGCCCGCGGACACCAGCTCCTGTGACACGCCCTCCGCTGTGTCTAATGGAGGAAAACAACATGACAAACACTGGCTCGCTGCATTCACTTAACCAGTAATTGTGTTATATATCGGATTAGATTCTGTCATGCCATTATCCATGACACGAAACAGAGCAAGGTGTTATCTCCGCACGAAACATACAATCAGATCAATCCATGGACGAGCACTCACCTCGCCCGGGAGTGAACTCAAAACGGATGTCATTCAATTCTTTTTTGGAGTTTCTGGGGGGAAAAAATCAGACAAATCGAGAAAGGTTTAATGCCATATAGCGATTTGGAAGCTCAGTCCGCTATTCCCACAACTTTGTCTGACAGCAAAATCAGGCAGAGAAATGTACGAGTCTGAAATGAAAGTGCAAAAAAAGTTTATAAATGGTGGCTCTGCGCAAACGGGGAAACTGTGTGGACGGATCACGGAGATGAGGAGTTGGAAGTCGCTGACACTGCAGCACTTTTAACCTATAGAGAATGTTGTCCTTACTAACTATAGGCGCATGCAGAGCTCTAGGAGAATGTGAATAGGACATGTCGACATAGTTTTAATATACCAAAGACAGGACGAGGCCGTAGTGTCCTGGATAGAGTCAAAGTTTCCAGTCGCGCTAACACAAGTATCACATTACAGTTCAATTTCTCACTATGCCAAATGTGATTTATAGTCTATTTACATAATGACGCATGAACAGCACTGTATATGGTTTATTATAGCTGCTTAAATCATATGCACTGGACTGGACAAAGCTGCATATGCAAGAAATATAAATATAGCTTGAGAAAATGAAAAAACAAAAGTGATAATTGAATCAATGGCAGTGCTGGAATTCACATAAGCTCATTAGGTCTTCTACAGCCACTGTTTATCTGTATTTTATTTGATTAATGTCTGCCACACGGCACAAATAATCGCAACAACAATGGAGCATAAATATAGGAAGAAGAATGATTATTGTCATTTTGTGAGTGACTTTGTGAGCGTTAAATGTTTTTCTTGCGCTGTTCTCTCTCTTTTTTATTAGAACATAGAACAATAAAAACAACAGAAAAACCACAACAGACAAATAATGAGCTGGACCAGGAAGAATAAGAGCATATTCATTTTGTCCATTGCTTTTTAAATTAGTCTATTATTAAGTGGACTCCAAATGTCAGTTATATTAGTCCTTAATAGTCCGAGCGGTTTGAGGAGTATGTCCCAAAGAGTGGATTATTATTTAAATTCTTGTATAGTAACCAACTCAAATGTAAGGCATTTTTGGCATTTGCTATGTTCCGTATAAATCAACACTTTATACAGTAGGTCTTTATTTGAAGAATAGAGTATATGTAACTTTACTACCTCCAAGTAACACTTGACAGGTTTTCTCATTTATTCTTTAGTTTGGCAGGATAGTGGAAAATATAAATTGTTTTACACCAATACAGTGTCAATTTAGGACATGGTAATTATCAGTTGGAAACAAAATATCATACTTTTTGAATGGGCTACAAACGGGAAGTTGAAACACATGGATGGATAAGGGTTTGGCTGTAGTCGACAGGGACAGTTTGGTTTAATACTACTAACTATTGACCCTTAACCCGAACCCGAACCCTAACCTTATCCAACTAAACCATGTCGCTATTGTGAAATGATACATTTTCCCCCATTATATAAAAAAAAGAAAAAAAAAGAATTGGCACCGAATGTGACATTTTTTGGCAGCTTAAAGGTGGTATGGACGATTTTTTTCAGCAAATTTTTTATCATATTTCCTCGTGGCGTGGATAAATCATTTCTTCTGCCACGTATCAATCATAAAACGCGCCTACCGCTCACCTGCAGCCGCGTCAGGCTCGTCCCCACGTTTCCGCGTGTCTAAGCGCATGGATCTATCATAATATAGTTCCCTCAGTGTACGGGGCAAAATGAAGACGGAGAAAGACAGTTCGAGCTGACGCAGAAGTGGACAGAAATCTACGGGAGACGAGAGATGCGATGCGCTCCGTTGCGCTAATAAACAAACGCACGTGTGTGTTGTATCAGTCCGCACGGGGGAGTGCGCATGCGCACTTCCGCCTGCGTTCTCAAATCGCCGAAAAATCTTCCATACCGCCTTTAAATAGCCATACACAATTGTCATGTATTTTTAGAAAACAATTGTGTAAATTAGACAAGCTTAGGCACTTGTTCACAGAATGTAAATACCTCTCCGTACTCAACATCTGCTGCCCATGTCCAACCAGGAAGTACAATAATAGATATCACCAAAATAATAGTGAATGAGCTGTCATAAGCACTTAAACAAAGGAGCACTCCCCCAATCACACCCAGCCTACATTCAAAAATGTCAAAAACACTTTACTAACTGAGCTACTGCTGAATGGTAGGAATTTGTTTTTGGTATAAAAAAGGCTAAATGATAAGTTACTTGCTGTATATACACACACCACACTTGCTTACATCTGATGTGGGCTCAGTCTGGTCCCTGTTTAGCCCAATTTTTTGTGCACATCTTGTTTATGCCAATTATGCAAAGCTTGGTCGTCATTTGCAAATGTTAGTATCACCAAATGATTTATCCCTACATTTCCTGTACTTGATTTCTCTTGCGTTTGAACCGGTGTGAGGATTTGAAAGTGGCAGATGGATCTAAACACGACTGGTCCCAGAGGCAGTAGTTTAGGGCCTGTGCCAGAGACGCAAGATGGATCAAAACTCTGTCTAAACGATACACGCCATGAGTCTGTCTGCTCTGTACTCAGCACGTTCAGAGAGATTGCAGGGATGTCAGCTTTATGGATGGTTTGTGTTTCGTAGGATCACACCTAAAAAGTTGAATTTGCAACGAAGTGCGCTCCAGGTGTTTAATTTAAAGGTTTAAAGCAGAGCATTAACTGCATTTCTCTATAATAAAGAGGTAAGGGGATCTGAATGGGAAGAACTGATGTGAAATAAACCTGATAAATAATCAGGCTAAACACCAACTAGAGCCTTATACACAAAAAAAGACAGTCCTGCACTCTTCTTGCATCCAATGATAGACTTTAGAATATAATTATACAGTGGTGAGTTCTGTATCCTTCTCCTGTAATGAACCATAGAGCTGAACCTTAGAGCTGAACCTTAGAGCTGAACCTTAGAGCTGAACCTTAGAGCTGAACCTCAGAGCTGAACCTTAGAGCTGAACCTTAGAGCTGAACCTTAGAGCTGAACCTTAGAGCTGAACCTCAGAGCTGAACCTTAGAGCTGAACCTTAGAGCTGAACCTTAGAGCTGAACCTCAGAGCTGAACCTTAGAGCTGAACCTTAGAGCTGAACCTTAGAGCTGAACCTCAGAGCTGAACCTTAGAGCTGAACCTCAGAGCTGAACCTCAGAGCTGAACCTTAGAGCTGAACCTTAGAGCTGAACCTCAGAGCTGAACCTTAGAGCTGAACCTCAGAGCTGAACCTCAGAGCTGAACCTTAGAGCTGAACCTCAGAGCTGAACCTCAGAGCTGCACCTTAGAGCTGAACCTTAGAGCTGAACCTTAGAGCTGAACCTCAGAGCTGAACCTTAGAGCTGAACCTTAGAGCTGAACCTTAGAGCTGAACCTTAGAGCTGAACCTTAGAGCTGAACCTCAGAGCTGAACCTTAGAGCTGAACCTCAGAGCTGAACCTCAGAGCTGCACCTTAGAGCTGAACCTTAGAGCTGAACCTTAGAGCTGAACCTTAGAGCTGAACCTTAGAGCTGAACCTCAGAGCTGAACCTTAGAGCTGAACCTTAGAGCTGAACCTTAGAGCTGAACCTTAGAGCTGAACCTTAGAGCTGAACCTTAGAGCTGAACCTCAGAGCTGAACCTTAGAGCTGAACCTTAGAGCTGAACCTCAGAGCTGAACCTTAGAGCTGAACCTTAGAGCTGAACCTTAGAGCTGAACCTTAGAGCTGGACCTTAGAGCTGAACCTTAGAGCTGAACCTTAGAGCTGAACCTCAGAGCTGAACCTTAGAGCTGAACCTTAGAGCTGAACCTTAGAGCTGAACCTTAGAGCTGAACCTTAGAGCTGAACCTCAGAGCTGAACCTTAGAGCTGAACCTCAGAGCTGAACCTTAGAGCTGAACCTTAGAGCTGAACCTCAGAGCTGAACCTTAGAGCTGAACCTCAGAGCTGAACCTTAGAGCTGAACCTTAGAGCTGAACCTTAGAGCTGAACCTTAGAGCTGGACCTTAGAGCTGAACCTTAGAGCTGAACCTTAGAGCTGGTTGGAGGGAGTCAGCTCCAGTGGACGTGTTTGGATCTATAGATCATCAGGTCTGTTCTCATGGGGGAAACAGCAATAGATGGAGCAGCAGCATCAAAGACATTTCCAGAGTTAGTAAAGTGCTGATTAAACGCATCACAAATATATATTTTTGATGTCAAGCTGAATGAATCTTTAATCATTTCATTTGGTAAAGAGGGAGAAGAATTTTGCAAAAAGGATTTAACCGTTTGCCAAAATATTGCAGAATTGCCCTGTGATTCAGTGAAAGTATTGACGTAGTAAGATGTTTTGGCTTTACAAACAGTAGAGACATATTTACTGTGCTTATGACAAAACTGCTGCCAATCTGCTGCTGATTTGGTTGCCTTGGCTTCTGCCCAGGCTTCGTCACACTCCAGATAATACGAGACCCTGACTCTTTTAAGAGGGGCATGTTTATCAGTTATATTATAAAATGTTTTCATGAAAAAGTCCAGTGCTGTGTTGGGTTCTGGAATACTACTGGTAAAACCAATGTCACTATAGAACAGATCAAACAGTAAAATACTTATAGGACCTTTAACAGTTACACTTGATTTAAGAAACTGTAATACATTTTGTGTTCCGCACACACCCAATAGGACAGTGGTCACTCAAATCAAGAGGCCAGACACCACTACGTTGGTGATTCTGAGGCTTGTTGCTTAAGATGATGTCCAGTAATGGACATGACAGATACAGAAAGAAAAGCAGCTATCACACTCTTAATTAACAAGAATTTCTATGTAACTGCAGCAGAATAAATGTTTAACATTTATAATTTTGTTCTGCTCATGTCCCATTATTACTTTCTAATAATAAGGACAGCAATTGTAATTATTATTATTTGTTAATTTGTTGCTGGGAACTGTGCATGATGCTGTAAACATGCCAGATTGTAGCTAAAGAAAAAGAAGAGAAAAGTAGCAAACCCTAATTTAACATAGCTAGCGCCCATGCTAGCTATAATTGTCAGGAATTTGACAGTTAAGTCCAACTCTATAATACAATAATAATAAACATATTGTGACATGAATATCACGATAACATTATTCAGACTCCTCGACACTCTATCCATTCTCCACCAATATTATGTCCTCTTCTCACTGCTGACACCTACTGGCCAGCCTCCATCTACACAAATCTCTTCTTACCAAAGGCAGTTCCGCATGCAGTCCACACTCCTTTGATTTGAATTAACAAAGAAAGCACATCAAAAGTGACCTCTCCTCCCTGCAGCTCATTGAATCAATCTCATTTACATCGGCTCCTCTTTGCCTGTCGAAGCAGCGGCGACGCAACAACTGTGGGCGTGTTATGAAAGTGGGAAAGTTCCTCTTCAGACTGCTGACACCGGCACCCTCTGAGACCTCGGTGACTTTAAGGGGGATGGAAAAAAGATTGAATAACTTCCAGGCAAAAATGTTGACAAAGATCCAATCACAGTCCAAATCTCCACCCGGAATACTGATGAGGCTCGTATTACCATAACCCATGCAGAGCCGCGCTAATTCCCTCATTAATTAAGAGAGGAGATTAACTTGCACTCTTAAATCTAATAAAGTTGCAAGTGGGAATTTCTAAAGGATATTATTACTTGAAAACATTTGCTTCAAATATGAAAACCACAACAACAGAACATAATATTAATGTTGTTGTGATAGTGCGTTCAAAGTCGCAAGACATTATACCATTACACTGAGCGGTAGTTAGAGATGCACCGATTGCAAAATTCTTGGCCGATACCGATTTCCATTTTTTAAGGAGGTCTGACCTGCCAAAACCGTTTTTTCCAATATCGATTTTCTATCTAGCAACTGATTTTCCCACAAACTGCCCAGTATTATATATATGAAAAAGGTGCATGTATACAGGACACACCTTTTATAATGTAAAATAAACTATATAACTATATATAAAAATAATATATACAGAACAGGAACAAAAAGCAGCGTCATGTCTGATTGGCTGCTGCGCCGCCTCGCCGCAGAAAAGTTGAACAAATCTGAACTTTTCTGAGGCGAACAATTTTAACGCCTTGAAGCTTATGCCTGACAAAGCGTCTAGAGCGGAAAACGCCAAAACGCACCCTGTGCGCCGCGCTCCACGCCGAAAAAGCAGGAATCGCGCCGTGGAAAACGCAGGAGGTGTTCGACGTGCGTTAACATAGACTTTGAATGTAAACTGGAGGCTTTGGCCGCCGCGCTCTGAATGATGCTAGTTTTTAGCTGTTTTGCTCTGGGCACGTTGAGCTGCTACGAACCGCGCATGCGGGTCAGTTTGATCGGCCGAAAACCGGAAATTACGACGTGACCAGGGCCGATTGGACATAAAACCAGCTTTTTTAATTGGCGGCCGATTGATCAGTGCATCTCTAGTAGATACCTAATAAAGTAGCTGCAATGTTCGCCAAACCGCAGCCTTTCCATCCAACATTCATACTTGGCAGAGTAGGCGAACTGTCTTGCCCGCTTTACTGTACTTAAAGGGTCGGGAGAGGCAGGACGAGAGCGCCATCTGCAGTATCTCAGGTCCATTATCCAGCCGAATTAAGGAGGCAATGGATATACGGGACTATAAACCGGGACGAGGGGCCGTTTTACTCTATCACACCTTGCATACTGAGATCGCGAGTGAGCAGTCGAAAATGTCAGGTATGAAAAATAAACAAACTCCAGTCTGAAAAAGGAATAATAAAACCAAATGAAACTCTGTCTTGCCCAATGACACAACAACAAGATGCGCTATAATCTGGAATCTAACTACCAACGTTCTTGATGTCAGACGACCAAACCCTTCCCTCTGAAATGAACTGAACAAGCCTGAATTCTCTATGGAGATATTGTTGCTTTGCTGGGAATGTTCCACAGTATGGCATTAAAGTACCTATTTAAATTCAGATCAGCACGTAACACCACCAGGGCAAGTTATAGGTCATATCTGTGGAGAGGCGAGCCCACTCATGGTAATAAAAACGGTCATGACAATAAGAACATCCTTAGTTGAATAATTGCAAGGTTAATGCTAAGGCTGAACGATTTGGGAAAATATCTAACTCATAATTTATGTTTTGATCATAAGATTGGGATTAAAGTTGACCATTTAGTTAGTTAGTTTATCTTCAATTTGTAGTACCAGTAGTTGTAAAAACACAATAGAAAACATGTGCAAAAAGCTCAGAGTACACAGTAAAAGCGTCCAGGAAAACAAAAAGACAAAATCACATTATTATTATTATTATTATTATTATCATAGTATTTCAGAATAAGACGGGACACTTTTTTGTTTGTGGAGGAAATTATGGTACTTCATAAACTGCAGCTAATTTGCTAACTGCATCCATTTAAATTGTGATTTCAATTTGATAGCGATTCATCCCGCAGCCCTGTTTAATGCCATACTGTGGAGCATTCTAGCATCTCCATGGAGACAAGCACACACACACACACAGTTACATTGTGCAGCTTTAAAAAAAAATATTTCTTACTAGCGCCACCTGGGAGCAGAAAGGTTTTTTTGATTAGGCATTAGGCAAACAAGAAATAATGTTACCTTTTTATTTCAAGGACAAATATGATGCATTATTTGTACTGTTATTAGCATTTTAACATGCAATTGAGTACCTTTAGTTTGGCATCTTATGTTTTAGAACTAAAAATAGTTTAAAACAAAACGTATGGATTGCTGGTGTTTCTCCCGGGACTAACTGAGTTTTGATGCCATCTATTGGCTGCAGAGGGAATTACACAGGTTCATAATAAACAACTGGAAGTTTTCACAGAGATGCGAGGTAGCCATGCCGTTATTCTGCTCATGATTAGATTGGAAAAATGCTCAGAACAAGTCTGGCAATGATTTATGGACTTAAAAAACAGCAACTAAGATTCTCAGAGCCACGTCACGGATCAAGAAAACGTCAGTTATTGAGGAGATTTAGAATATTTTTGACTATCGAACCAGGATTCATCAAACTAGCAGGAATGAAGCTAAATGCTATTCCAGGTTTGGTTTTGATGAGGGAACAATGTTAGAACATGGTTAAAAGCCCAAAAAGGTGTCCTTGGAAAAGAAATGCTAATGAAAGTCATCTTGAATGAGGTATTATTAAGCTGTTATGCCCAGTTGGGACACTATGTAGTTACTGTATATTGTAATACTCACATTAAGACTCAATCGTATTAGGACTTCCAGGCAAGAACAAGGACAGTGTTGGATGGAATTCATTTAATGAGATAAGAAAGTCACATTAATCCCTGATTAATGGAAAGGTTAGCAAGGACCTTGATTAAGACCTTAAACAAAACCACCATTAAGACCTTAAAGCTATTAAACGTGGCATATCTAACTGCAGCACCAATGTAGAAGAAGTAGTGGTAATGACAGTGGTAGTAGTTTATACATATTTCCTAGGGTACCAACTAACAGACGTCTTGTATTTGTAGATACGGAAGAAGTACTTAATGTTGTTACTTAAAGTAAAAGTACAAATACATGTAAAAAAATTAAAGTGAAGTTAAAAAAAGCACTTACAAAAAACTAAAAAGTATAAATTAAAAAATGATCAATAAGTATTTATATAGAACGGTTAAGTAAAAAGAAAACGTTCAACTTCACACATTTTGAGAACTGTGTTAAATGAATTGTAGAAAAAGATTCAGTTGTATCATCTGGACTATGTTTTTAGAAAAACAAAACGTTTCAATTCTCATTCAAGAGTCATTCTCAATCTGCGGATCGACTCAGGTACTCACTGAGGAGGGAGCGAAAGTCAGTATACAATAAGATGTGGATAGCCCATTACAGGGCTGAGAGTAAACAAAGAGGGCAGTTTCAAGTGAAACCAAATACTCTCTGTATCATGAGGTCCCGCTCGTTGAGCAGGGCTTACTCAGAGTAGGATAAATATCTGAGTTCCCAGACTCAAATGATTCTTGGATGAGTCGAAACTTTGTGTTTTTCTAAAAACAGAGTCCAGATGATACAACTGAATCTTTTTCTACAATGGAACACTCCTAGATGAATGAGGGAGTACACTGACATGTGTTAATGTACTGATTTTGATGAAGAATTGTACACATTTTTCACCAAAAGTAGCCATATAATTTTCCAAGTTTGTCTTGTGAATTTCCTCTGGTCTTGAACTCAAAACCTTCAGGCAGAATGTCTCCATGAACATGCTACAGTGTTAAGTGTAATGAAGTAAAAGTAAAAAGTATATGTGTAGAGTACAGATATCTAACATGGATTCTGGATAAAAACTGTTTGTTTTGTATATGTATTTGTAAAGTATTTTTAACTTGTAGAGTTGATTGTACAATACATAAACAACCTTTTAGGATGAAAAGTTAGTAGAGACATTTGGCATTTGTTGGCACATTTTCAAAGCCAAAAATCAATTTCAATAAACATAAAACCACATGGTGTGTCAGTGGAAAGGATTCAGGAATTTACAGTATATATTTAAAGTACATGAATGCATCTTCCTTAAGTGGTAAATGGTAAATGGTCACATTTATATAGCGCTTTTCTACCGTCAAGGTACTCAAAGCGCTTTACATCAAGGAACCAGTCACCCATTCACACACACATTCACACCCCAGATATACGCAGACACTGGGGGGCAAGTTGGGTTAAGTGTCTTGCCCAAGGACACAACGGCAGTATTCACATGAGGCAGCTGCGATCGCACCGCCAACCTGCGGGCCAGTGGATCTGACCGCTCTGACTGAGCGGGGAGTCGAACCGCCGACCTTTGGATCAGAAGACGAGCACTCTACCACTGAGCTACTGCCGCCCAAAAGTGTTAAATGTTCCCTATTTGCTTTTTTACTTCTCAAACTAATTGCTCCTGGTGGGATACACAAAGTCGTCTGAATGTGAATCCTTTTTTCCTTTTTTACTTAATTAATCCTATGACGTCCAAAAGAAAACAAAACCATTATGACCAACAGACACGGCCCGCTGCCAGAAAACCAGCGCAGCGTATCAGCCTCCTCGCCAACAGACTCCGGCTCAAAGACACAGAGGAAGATGAGGAAACGCGCTCTGACGCCAAATCTCTCCCAAGGCACCGCTCACCAAATTAATCCTAACTTCCAGATGATACTTTTAGGACGAATACAGTGTCA
Source organism: Eucyclogobius newberryi (assembly GCF_026437365.1). NCBI lineage: Eukaryota > Metazoa > Chordata > Actinopteri > Gobiiformes > Gobiidae > Eucyclogobius > Eucyclogobius newberryi. The sequence goes on along the minus strand of NW_027315768.1, from coordinate 12,504,954 downwards.
TCATCCTTCTATCTTTCTTGCTGAGTGTCAAAAGAGACGCCGTTTTACTCCGGTTACTGACAGTGGGCAGCGGAGGGAGCTTTCGATCAATATGTGAGCTGAGACGTGCGGCGAGCAGGAGGAAGAGGAATGTGCCTCACCTTAGTCGCAGGACCATGTTGAGAGCGCCTTGGCCGTCGGACGCGTTGTCGTACGGTTCTACCTGCGTGGGACAAAAGGCATAATGAGAGGAGATTTACTGACCTTGGTTCAAACAAGACTCTGCAGTTTGCTTAATAATGATGGTAAAAGCTGCACTGGCCAAGATTTTGTGAACCCGCTGACCTCCAAATGTCCAGATTAGCAGCTCTTGTGGTAATTATGCATGAAAGGTAGACGGAAGTACTTAATATTTGATGTTATAGCTATTTTCCAAGCTACTCACAGTTGTTTTAGATATCAATATATATTTTTAAACTTAATAATATGGCCTTGAATGCAGTGAAATCAAATATATTTAACTATACAGTAGCTGGGACAAAACTATAAAGCAAAATGTTATAGAATATAAAAGTCAAATTGATTAAATTGTTTTATTATTGTATAACAATTTTGTTACTTAGGTAAAAGTAAAGCCAATAAATACGTAATTAAAATATCACGTCAATGTCAAAAGTATCTGTTTAAAGATTTTGAGAACTTATGGCATCGTTGTAAAGAATTTTGCTGATTTTTGTTCCACAGAAACGACTAAAATGTATTTAATTATTTTTCTAGTCATTTTTGTTCATATATTTCTGTTCGCTTAAGGCCCAGACTTGAACTCTTGGCAGGATGTGGCCATGAACATGCTCAGAAATAACAGTCCAGTTAAAATGTAGTGCAGTAAAAAGTACAGATACCGGCTGTCAAATGTAGTGAAGTAAAAGTAAAAAGTAACTATGGCAAATGAGTAAAGTACAGATTATTTTGTACTTTATTTTACTTGTGTACTTTGCTACCTTCCACCACTGTTGTATACAATGTTATATAGATGCTGTTATTAAGAATATTTCAGATTTTCAGCAAGATTCAATTGCATAGTTGAATGCTTTAACTTCATCCACTACTGTATTACAATTTAGCAGAGCAGACTTTGTTTTTGAACATTTTTAAGTATCAAAACAGGGAAAAAGTTAATGGGAAAGAATGGGAAAACAAATTAACTCTTTTGAATGGCAACAAGCGACAAAATGAACGCCTACAAATTATAAATAACCTCTATTATCTTCCATTATGTCAATTTTAGGACAAGAACTAAACGACTATGGCTAAAACCAACATTGGCTCCCACTCAGCAGCCAATGCGATAGAGCGGGCGCTGAACTGACACTGACAGCTATTTCCTTTGAGTTATTACAGCTGAGGAGACAGACAGACAAGAGCGGGGCCCGCACACACCAGCGAGCATGACTAGACGCTCGATAGCACACGCACAGGGCAATTAGCGCGCCATCAAGGTCCCCCCCCCCAAACAAACGGCCCCCCTCACCTGGGGATGCTGCAGAGACAAGCCTTCGATGGGGACATTGTTTGCGTTCTCCTCGTTCTGGCAGAACAAAATGAGAGGCGGCGTGATTGTGCAAATGCTATTACGTCCAGGACAAATATCATCAGAGTGATTACAATTGAATGGACAAGTGCAGCAGAGAGGGAAAAAATGATTAAATTAAAAAAGAAAAAGCGGCTGGAATGAAGTTGGTGGGGGATTAGAAGACCCAGTTGATAAATGGCAAAATAGTTATGGAAACAAGAAGAATGAACTGAATTTGAAGGCGAGTTGGTACACGAGTGGCGAACTTACATCTTCGGCTTCCTCTCTGACCCTTCGTGACTGGAGGGAAATCACAACACAACTTTAGCATTAATGGCTGTGGATATTTGATCACAGTGAAAAGCTTGTAGAATAAAAGTGCCCATCAACATGTTCATATACTTAAATAATGTACCATGATTCATTGTTTTGTGAACAGCAATAAACAAGTGGATTATTACAATATAATACCAATAGATTTGAGAAAAATAAAACAATTCACTTTGTAATGACATTTAGTATTCTTAAAAAAGAAAAGAAAAATATTTTTGAAGTTTGCCATTATTTGTCTAGAAGTCAATCCAAATTAAGACAACAAGCTTTTCATAAAAACTGTAATGTAATGTGTTTTAAACTTGACATATTTGCATTTATTGTTTATTGTAAATGCTTTGAAATGCAAACAGATTATGTTATTGCGAAATAGAATATATATTTTTAGATATACTGTAATGTGTAATATGGTAATGATTTAAAAAAAACACCCTAAGCCACATTTTAATGACAGTGATAAAATTTAAAAAACAGTTTTAAGTTTGCTATAATTTGTCTAAAGATCATCCAAATTGATTATTAAAACATACACCAAACTCTTCATAAAATGGTACTATATTGTGAGTTTAAACCTGAAAAATATGCCTTCATTTTTGATTGACACCACCGCACACTTCTGCACTTCTGTCTCGTCTCTTCCCTCGCTCTCTCTTCAAACAAACCCCGCTAACCGCTCATGTGGCCACATAAAGTCCATCCCATATGAAGAATATATTACGTGAGCATAAATATCTCTTTTTCCCATTCTAATCCCAGACGTTTCATGGTTGATATGAAATAAAAATTATGAGCGCAGCGGCACAAGTCAGCGCAGCGCAGGAACAGCCTGTGACGTGGCCCCGCAGAGGAAGTGACCCACAGTGACCCCGGACACGAGGGCCACCAGCGCCGCATTCACCGCAGGGAAGCGCCAGGTCTCTGCTGTCCCAGTGTGTGAGAGGAGGAAGAGGAGGAGAGGAGGCTGAGGAGGAGAGGAGGAAGAGGAGGAGAGGAGGCTGAGGAGGAGAGGAGGCTGAGGAGGAGAGGAGGAAGAGGAGGAGAGGAGGAAGAGGAGGAGAGGAGGCTGAGGAGAGGAGGCTGAGGAGGAGAGGAGGAAGAGGAGGAGAGGAGGAAGAGGAGGAGAGGAGGCTGAGGAGGAGAGGAGGAAGAGGAGGAGAGGAGGCTGAGGAGGAGAGGAGGCTGAGGAGGAGAGGAGGAAGAGGAGGAGAGGAGGAAGAGGAGGAGAGGAGGCTGAGGAGGAGAGGAGGAAGAGGAGGAGAGGAGGCTGAGGAGGAGAGGAGGCTGAGGAGGAGAGGAGGAAGAGGAGGAGAGGAGGAAGAGGAGGAGAGGAGGCTGAGGAAGCTGAGGAGGAGAGGAGGCTGAGGAGAGGAGGCTGAGGAGGAGAGGAGGCTGAGGAGGAGAGGAGGCTGAGGAGAGGAGGCTGAGGAGGAGAGGAGGAAGAGGAGGAGAGGAGGAAGAGGAGGAGAGGAGGCTGAGGAGGAGAGGAAACGCTCTTTGTTGTGCGAGTGCAGTGCATCATGGATAAATCAAAGTGCACGCTCAGAGAAAGCCTGTTTGAATTGAAAAGACACTGACTAAAAAGAAATGGCATATACAGCAAACTCTCATCATTACTGCTATTTTAGGTTATTAAATCAAAAGTGAAAATGCAATGTTTATGGTTTTATCAGGAATAACACTAACATTTCTCATGGCTATGGGAGGCATGGAAACATTTGTATGAGGAGCTCTGCAGTAATGATTTCACAGACTGAGGCTATGATTGTTTTTTTATATATTTGGCAAAACAAAATCTTGGTTAGCCAGATATATACACACTATCCTTTATTAATCTTTCGGAAATGGATTTATGTTGTAAAAATGTATATCATAAAACAGTGATATTTAGGTTATCATGTGCAATCATTGATTCTCGCCGTGTCTTCTGCCCTATTCTGTGCATCTTTAGCCTATAAACGCTCTTTAACTGCATTGAAAGGTTGACTGCAGCTCACACCAAACCAAACACTGCACTTTTTCTTTGTTGGTTTCGTAGATTAAAAATGATTCTAGTCTTTCACCTTCATTATCCACACAGAGGGTTGTTGGGATGAGAGGGGCAGAGGAGTGGTTTAGGCCTACATATAAAACCATTTTTGACTTACTCGTCCCTGATTGACGGCGGCCTTCCCCTCCTCGCTGCGCTCGTCCAGCTCGTCGTCGCTCCACTCCCAGTCCCCGTCCTCCATCTTGTGCAGGTGTCCGCTGGAGCCAGGGACCCTCCTCACCTGACACCAACACAACGTTCAACACGCACATGTCAGCATTAGCCATTACGTGCTGGCTAGTTTAGCAATAGCATAGAAACATGTTAAGATGAGCGTTATTTCTTTTGAATGTGTCGATAGAATATGCTATATTTATGTTTTATGTTACGTCATATATGCTTAATAAATAAATACTATCAAGTTCCTTTTGCCTATGCTACAATATTTAATAAATAAATAATGCTAAGTTAAGCACAGTGTTTTAATCTTACCTGTAGCTAATAATTACATAATATAGGAGCCTATGTAATAGAATATGGGCCCCATTTATCAATCTAGGTGCTAAACTGCAAGTATAAATTGAAAAGAAAAAAAAAAGTTGCCACTTTTAAGGACTTTAAAGGACGTGGGGCAGATGCAGGTGGCCACTTGGTCAAGTCAGTTCTGTGGAGAGGCAAGCCCAACTCACAGTAAAATGTTTATTAAGGTACTTTTGACTGAGTAATTTTCTTCTTCTTTTATTGCAGTTGGTTTCCAAGTGTTACATTACCGCCACTTACTATAGTTGTACGTCTTAGACTTTAGACTTTATTCTTTAGACTTTTCTACTGAGTATTAATTTAAAAAATATATTAAAGAATAAACACCAGACAAGTGTAATGTCATACAGTGTAATGCAGTGCATTCTAAGCCTTTGCATCTCCATGGAAACAAAATCATATTTTTTACAACACAAAAAGTATCATAGGCTCATACATTATGGCATTATTAGCTTTATTTAAGCTCAAAACACTGCACGTTTCTTAACATTATTACTATAGTTTGAAATATAATAATAGAGGTTTAAATAACATACAATAGCATTTATCTAACTCTTGGGTTGCTTGTCTAATGTATTACCTAAACAAACAATGCAAAGATGTAAGCATGCACATTTTTCAAACCATGAAGCATGAAACTGCCAAAAAATAAACTATAAATTAAAACTTGTGAGACACTATTGTGTATCAAATGGTATGAGACTACCTTTTATGACAAACACATTTGGTCTAAAATGCCTGAATTCAACACAAAAATCACAAATGTAATTCAAAGTAAGTCAAAAGCACTAGTGAAGCCGCCTGATCACCTGACCAGCACATCAGCTTTAGTATGTCGATGTTAAAAGCTTCTGTTAATGCTAAAGCTTCACGGCACAATAGTGTTAGGACTATTTGAGCCGTTATGTGGGCGTAATGACAACAGCACAGTGAGCACACACAAAGCACACATTACTACCACATTACTAGCACGTTACTACAATAATTACTGCAGCTGAGAACACATCTCTACCCTTCCAGTGCGCTGAGGATTACTGCCCAAACCAGGACTAGAACCGTGGCTCTGCTCCTGAAGTGAAACACAGGAACACTCACTTATCACACAATAGGGAATGATCTGCTTTACCTAAGTGGACATGTGGAAAATTCTATACAAAAGAAAATGATTAAGAGCTGTTATAGCCAAATGCTGTTCCGGTTTGTTAGATGAAAGTTGTACATAGAGTTTTTCATATCCTAAATACTGATAAGGCTATTGTGTGTTTCTGATTTTCACAATCAATCACAGCTACCCATTTTATTTTAACTGTGAATATTGAATTTTCTTCTTTTTTTGTCAACCATGTGATGAAAGGAAACATCAAGGTCCTGAGCTGTGGAACACTGTAGCCTTCACACTTATTATTAAATTAATCTGGGAAGAATTAAGAGTCTGTAGCCTACATCAAATACAAAATAAGACTTTTATTTACCCTAACCCTTTATTATGCCTGGGCAAGACAAGATTTTTAAATATACTTTAATTTGAATTATCAATGCTAGGGATGTCAAGATTATTAGATTAATAGGTCACTGTAATTGTAAGAGCTAAAAAAATATTAAAATAATAATCATGATTATTTTAGAAGCAAGGTTAAGTGTTTTAATTCAGTTTATGAAACACTTCTAAATATGAAGTACTTTTTATTACATTTAACTTTAGTGTGTCATTCAGAATGACACACTAAAGGTTAATTTCAAAAAGCTGGTCATAAACTTAAGGACTTATTACATGGTAAAACTTTCAAGACAGTGGAAATGAAAGAAAATGAAAGATTTCACTGTTAAATAATCGGAATAAATTGTCAAATTGTGATGTTTTTTTTCTCACAATCGTTGTAACACTAAAAGTTGATAGACCATCTCTAGTCAAGGCCCAACAAATCTATTGTGCGTCAGTCAATATTTCCCAGGAGCAAAAATAAGAATTCTACAGAGTGTCAGCTTCACAAAGAGAGATTTCTTTAGACTCCAAAGGGTTCAGAAATAGCTTCCATTTTAAATATGGTGAAATGTCAGTCAGCTGGAATGATAAACAAACTGTTTCCAATAAATGATCAGATTAGGAGGATTTTAAAGCTATTAAATTGGTCTGTCTTTTATACTTATCTTCTGCTCTGCCACAAACCTTGAGATGAAGAAAATATATCACTTAATAACTGTTTTCCTCTTCAGGGAAAACAGTTATGAAGTGATGCTATTATGATGATGCTGTTATGATGAATAACAGCATAATGTTATAACTTGAATTTGCTCACAGTAAAAATGCATGTTTTCCAAGACATTTTTGAGGGTTAAATTAATGCTGTACTTTGGAGCATTCCAGACAAATCATCAACATCTCCATGGAGACGCAGACTCACCACCAGAAAACTTATGTTAAAGGCGCACGACCTTTAACGTTTCCTCTTTTATTTATGCTGTGACATCTGTAATTGTCTCTGAAGGATCGTCAATTCATCAATACCAGTGCCATGTATTGATTTGTTTGATGGTTACACTAAGTGGATCACAATAGATTTTTCAGCGCGCCTGTGGAATCCTCCAGTTCAGTCATTCTGCTGTGAGCTGTGGTCAGTGATGTAATACTTCAGTAAAAACATGTTCTCCAAAGGATCCAGAGCACCAGTTGACTCTGGCATGGCGTGTGCTTTTGCAGTGTGTAACAGCGCCCTCTGCTGGATGTTTTAGTTACAATAAATTAACTATAATTTATCTTCCTCTCAACTACTTTGCTGCAGCTTTGTATGTTTATAAAATGTGCCATATATTCATGTTATTTAACCTTTATTTAATCAGTAGAGCCCCATTGAGATTAAAAACCTCTTTTACAAGGGAGCCCTGGCCAAGAGGCAGCAGTTACACAGTTACAACATATTTTATATTTATTTTACATAATACATTTTTTTACCATTATTATTAGTAGTATTATCTTGTCTTACGCTAGCTGTTTTTATTTTATTTTATCTTTATTTTTCCCCTCCATTCCTTGAAATGAGAGGTTTTGTCAATAGGAGTTCTTCTATTAAGAGTGTTTTTTAAACTTCCTATAAGTTATTTGTCCTTTTCCTCTGTATCTACCTGCGTTGCAACAATGAAATTTCCCCATGTGTGGACAATGAAGGAACATCTTATCTTATCTTATATATATTAATGTGTGGATATTTCAGATTCTTATGTTGAATAGTCCTCTGTAACATTAATTCACATCTGATGCTGCTCAGTATTTTGCAGAAATATCGCTATTGCGACAATTTTTTGGTGCTTTTTGGTCTCTGTTGAGTTAAAATGTTTACCCAACTGACAAATAAACTGTATTTTGTATATATTTTTGAAGGCATAATAATAATATGTGACTTTTTGGAGGAGGAAGTCACCTGCATAATTCCATGGAAATAAAAAGTTAATCCATACGTGGGAACATTGTCCATGCAGATAGATACGTTTTATGCCGTACTGTGGAATAACATTTCCATGGAAACAAGTGAAGTAAGAGTTGATTTTTCTTTTAAATACATGCTTGCTCATAGTGAGGAAGGACAGAGTTTTTTCTTTTTTTAAACTGCAATAAAATCAAATTAATCATGCTTTTGTTATTGTCTATTTTATAGCTAAAAGTGCACCTTTAACTGCATGTATCCAAAAGTACATTTGATCGCGTAACAATACTGTTGTTATTGCAACATTTAACACATTAATCAAATTCATCGTATTTGTTTCCAATATGTCAACCTTAAACCCTCATAAAACAGCTGTGCACTTCCTCTCTGAGCCGCTGCGGCAGTGGCTTTTGTGGCTTACATCAGTGACCGGCTAAACCTTGCCAACAGGAGAAGATGAGAGCCGAGGTAAGTTCACGGGGGGCACAGTACAAAGACTGGCCCATATATTCTCAAAGTGAGTCCTCCCCATCCAAAAGGTCGAAGTGTGCATCCCCCCCACCCCAATGGAGTTTAAATCTGTTTTTTACTATTTTAAATACTATTTTAATGTGTTTTATGTTTTTATTGATTTATTGTGACTTATACTGTATTGTGTTTTTCATGTGTTGCATTTTTGTACGAATTGTGCTCTTCAATTTAAATGTTATTGTCTGATGAAGACTGGGGCATACTGGGGCAGACGGGTGATTTAGACTACACGGAGGGCAAACCAGCACAAAATGACAAGGACACTGGGTCTGGTTACAGTGAGGAAAACTGCCAATTTTGATTCTGTTTTAATGAGATTTTTAAACCCATCTGAGTTCCTGCCTCTTCCTGCACTTACAGTACATCTATATTTATTCATGATACCTAAAGGATTTGGGGGTATCTGTTTTTTTAAGATTAGTTAAATGAAAGGTGATGTAGCTAAAAAAAGTATTAAACTATTCTCCAAGTCTGCTTGTACAATTTGGGTACACTAAAACTATGGTGATCGTCCAACTTATTTAGAGAATGTCCCGCTTTTTTAATGATGCCACATTCATTATAACTAGTGACATTTACATACATCACAATTTCTCGCAAAGAAATCAAGACTTTTTGGGTGTACTGTCATTCAGGGTTGTAACGTTAGAACCAGTGGTGGAAGAGTTACCAGTTACTTTTTAAAATGGTCATGCATCTCTGAGCTCTGTCCAATCGGAGCAGCCGCTGCAGTGATGTTTTGGGTGTTTGTGGGTTTAGAGAGGAGCAGAGACAAAGGTGAGATAAATAATATTGGGATGGTTAGGACTGTGATTTTAACTGTACAATTACATGGCTAAAGTTACTTATTACTTATTTACTTGTAATACTCGATTACAAGTAAATAAGAGTACACATTTATGGATATTCATTCTACAATTAGTCCAAAGATCTACTCACTTACAGTAACGTGAGTATTTGTATTTATTTATTTACTTTCCACCCCTGATTAGAATCTACTTTGATTCCAATTTCTCTCTGCCTGGTAAGATTGATCAAAACTAAAATATTATTTATGGAGTCAAACCCAGGACCTTTTTGGTGTGAGGCGAGAGTACTAACCACTGCACCACAGTTATATCTAAGTGTGCTACAAATTATAAAAATCATGAGGTGATATTGTAGTTATTATCTGTGAGTTTAAATTTCCAGAGTATATTCTGAAGTTAATCCCAGTTTCTCCTTTGAAATCACATTAAGTTTCATTTCAATTTTGCCTCCATTCTGTAATTTAGAATAGTTTTGTTATACTTTTAAACTTTTTTTTGTTTTTTTTGTTTTTTACAATATGGCAAATTTCAGTTGTATGAACTGTGACTCCATACACACGTACCTTAACATATTGCAGGCATAACATAACCTCTAGCAACTAATCAATTGCCTCTCCTATTACATGTCATTGACGTGCTGCAATATTCTGTGCGTAATGCTAACGTCATGCGCTGCCCCCATGCTGCTGTCCGCCGCCATGCCCGACACAAACTACTGTTATTCAGTGTTAAAGGTGAACTATGTACCGTTGGTTATTCATACACAGACAAGCAATAACATATGGAGCCTCCGTAAGACAAGTGACATAGTGTGCCTTTAAGAGTGACCAAAAAAACAAACTAAACAAAAAAAACATTTCCTCCTCCGAACATATGAAAAGGTTAAAGGAGACATATTATGCTTTTTCTCCTGGTACTGAGTATTGTCCTATAACTTAAGTAGATCTTACTTTTGACATTGTGTTTGTTGTAAACTGATATGTTGTAATAAGATGGCTTAGTAATAGAAACAGGTCCATTAACTTCCTGTTAAAAGCTGATAAGCTCCGCCTCTTTATTGTGATTTCAAGCGGTTGTCATTTCCATTTTTTTATTTTTGTGACATTATAAAACCTACAGGTGTCACTCAAGAGTCTTAAAATAATCATAACTAAGTTTAGGGATGTGGGCGGGGATAGGGATAGGGGGAAGGTGAAAACTGGAATTTTTGAGCCCATAAACCTCAACTGCAGGACAATACAGGATTACGGTACCAAAACACAATGTTGGGTAAAATAAGGATGAGGAAACAGCGTTGCAGGTTAAAAGCTCAGTATAGTTGAGTTTGCATAGTATGTCCCCTTTAATCTAACTGTGACACTGGTTATTGTGGCCCCTATGTCAGTGTTTGAGGTGGAGAAAGTTAAAAGTCCGCGTTGACAGTAAATGCAGCATTATGGTCATGTTTAGTCAATAGGGAGGTGGTTTTTACGATCGAGGACACATACATACATACGTACCTTCTTAGACCTCTGCGATATCTTTGGTGCTCGACACAAAAGCTTTTCCGCCAGATATTCTTTATTCTGCAGCAGAGGAAAATGTAAGTCAGATGGTGATTAAATAGTGGAATATTGAATCAAGGTTAGAGGAAGCCCGGCAAATCATATTACATGAACTATGCCGGAAATGAATGACTTATTGTTGCACTGATGACACCAATATTTCAGCGCGCCTTCATTCTGCTCTTAAATAATGATTACGTTTCAAACAATGCTTTCTTTGGTTAAGCAGCAGAGTACGGTGCCAACTGTACACAAGTTCAGTATATCTATATATGACGTGTTCATGGCGTAAATGTAACTGTGTTTGTCCAATCAGAGACATCATCATCCACTGATTATTTAAAAATGTACTGAGAAGGCACAAAATATATAGTCTAAGAAAGCCATATTGAAAAGTGAGATGAGAGAACTACCTTGGCCTTTAGTAAGAATTTGCACTTGAGTAGCTCTGCAGACGTCGGCCTGGACACAGACGCAGACCGCTCACAGTGAATATTAAGTGAGGCTTTTGCATTGATCCAAAATGTCTTGGTCACAGGCCTCACCTTTTGGCAGGATCCTTCTGAAGGCACATGGATATAAGTTTCCTAAACGATTTGCCATACTTCTTCACCAGCTCCTTGTCCTCTACGCCGGTCTCTAGAGTGGGAGGGTCGTTCTGCAGCGTCAACATCAGAACCTGAAAAACAATTTGACATTTGAAGATTTTATGTGAAAATATTTGTAAAATGACAAAACACAAGCGTTCAGAACTGATGAGTATTTCATATGTTTGCTATATTCTGTGCTAAAAATGTTCACACTCACATCAAGGGCTAACCCGGACTACACCTGAAGCTAAACCTGGACTAGAACAGGACTAAACAAGGACTGGAAAAAGACTAAATTAAGTCCACATCAAAACACTAAATAAGCTGTGATATTATAAACTGTCGACAAGCCATGTTATCACATCATTCATGTGACTTTATGAGAGCCAGATGTTAGTAGGTAGTATGTTAAAGAGAATTACCTTCATGGGTGGGTAGCGATGATAAGGCGCAGAACCTGTTGCTAACTCTATGGCTGTGATTCCAAAACTCCATATATCTGCTTTAAAATCATAGCCTCGTACCTGCAAACGCACAAGCACCCAGAACATACTGTATACTTTTTTAAGTTAATATAAACGTATTTCCAATGTAAAGTTAGAACTTACCTGTTCCATGACCTCTGGTGCCATCCAACAGGGCGTGCCAACAAAAGTCTTTCTTACTTTGTGTCTGGTCATATCTCCCCCTGCAGCGAGGAATGCACTCACACCAAAATCTGTGAAATTAACATGGATTATTATCAGTTCAATGTGTCTACAGTAATCTTCATTGTCATTTCTGGTAACACTTTAAAAAAAGTTCCTTAGTTTCTATTTAAAATGCAATAATAAGCATAAGTCATTTGTTTATCATAAGGTATTTATAGGCTTTTATCACTTGGTTATTAAGAAGATTATTAATGCTCTTAACAACAATTTTATGCATGGATTATTAGCTCAAACATGTATTTTTTTAAATCAATGGCTTACATTTATTTATTTATTTATAAGGCATTATAAATCTACTAAAGTGAGTAACTGTCTGAGTGAAAACAAATAACTAGAGCTTATTAACACCTTATTATTAATAACACCTTATTAATAACCTAAGATTACTGCATTTACTAGGGAACCTTATTCTAAAGTGTTACCCAACTTCATAAAAATCTACTTAAAGATTTTCCCCTTCTCTAAAGTCTAAATTAACATTCACAAAATCCTCATCAAAATCCTCATAAATGTCAAAAGGAGTTGATTGGACTCATGAGCACTTCATAGCAGCTTAATCACTTTAATAACCCGTGTAAATATCTCCTGTTCCACTGATTTGATCGTTCTGATCCTGTTTGTACATATATTATATTGAAATCACTCTTAAATCACAATTTTATTTTATCATATTTTAGTATAGTCTATATATTTTTACTACTATATACAATACACCTTATGTTGCACCTTGGCACCGCAGTAAGTTCCTAGTTTATGAATTGTTCACCGACAATGGCAATAAAACTGATTCTGAACAATTGTTTTTATCATTATTAACACATTTACAACATGTGCAAGTTGGAATTGAAAACTTGCTGATGAAATGTAATCAACTTTCAACAATACACAAAGAAAAATCATGAATTCAAAAACCTGCTATTTGAACAGAGCCGTCCTCCCCGAGTAGAATGTTTCCAGCTTTGACGTCTCTGTAATACAAAGACATGTGTTTACATCATTACAAGCGCTATATTGGCCAAATTAATTCTGTTTTCTTTTGTAATAAGACAGTGGTATACAAGCTTGTCTTATTAGAGGAAACGTGAAATTTAAAGACACAGCACAGAGTCAGATAACATGTAGAGTGCATTGATTCTTCCGCCCACCACGAGCTGGAACTGTGCCCACGGGGGCTCGTCCCACTTTGGCCCGCCTCACTGACCTTCATGCAGGCACTACACATCAGTTACTGCAATCACTCATTCAGGCTGGACAGAAACGACTCAAAAAGCAATCAAAAAGGAATAAAATAACTGTTTAGTATGCACTGTTTACCTGTGAATCTGTCCATTTCTGTGCAAGTAATCCAGGGCTTCTAAAACTTCTTTTAAAATAGTGGCGATAATGGGCTCGTCTAAAGATCGGTTCTGGCCTTCTTCTTTGCTAATGTGCTTGATTATGTCCAACATGGATCCTAGGCAACAAACAAAACATGTTTAACAGATTCATCGGAAAAAATGCTGTCCATACTTTCTAGTTTGATACATTTAAAAACACTACAACGGTAACAGATTTCATAACAAGAGAGTGAAAGTACTTTTGTTACATATTAGTAGCTAGCATAGGATATAAGGGCAAATACACAGAAACAAAGATACATACAATGTGATAAGATGCAATATAATAAACAAAATTATACAGAGGAAAGGTATAAATAAAATGAAATATGTTCTACTTTTTGCAAGTGCATCTGATATTTTTTTGAATTTATTTTTATCATAGTGGCAGTTTTTGATGAAAATGTAAAAATTACAGGAAGTAGTGCTGACCTCACAAAATAAATCCCTCCATTTATTTATGCATTTTGGATGTTTTTTTTTTTTTCATAATACAGGGACAATTTACTCACAAGGGAAAGGGCACATTTTCTGACACATAATATATTTTGTAATCATCGGTTAAAGTGTGTAAGATAGACTAACTTTGGTATTTACATCTATTTAAAATAAATGTTTACATTCAGTTGCAATGGAGTAAAAAAAGTAAAGTCAAATATTAAAAATGACGTCTTATCTGATGGTATTTCCTCTACTGGTTCATCTGTACTCAGTATGTATTTTAACGCGTGTGTGTTATATATTTTGTACTCACCTCCACTTAGAAGTTTCATAACTAACCAAAGTTCATCCTTCACAACGAAAGAGGTGTAGTACGTGACTATGTTCGGGTGGCTGCATTGGCTCATAGCTTGGATTTCTTTCTGTTGAAAAAAATAATAAAAAACATTTAACATTTAACAATTTGAGCAGGAATCAAACAGCCACTCCATGCACTTAATGTAATTCTATGTTTTATATTTCCAGTACCACTACATCAACCAACAGGCTCTCATATTTGGAGAGCATTCCCACCAAAACTAGATCCGCTCCATAATTTCCACCCAGCTGTGCAATAACATGTTTATTGAACGTCACGCTCAAGCTCAAATCAATGCACTTCTCTTTGGTGCGATATGTAACACCCTCTGTAGGAATACAATGAACATATCCAAACATACATTCTCTATAATCAGTCAATATACACATCAGTTCGAATCATTGCTCCTGTCTTTTGCACTTCCTGTCTCTCTAACAGTATAGGTACATTCACACGGCATCAGATACCTCAATAATTAGAGCTGAGTTCACATGTCATAAAAAATACCTGTCGACGTGTCAGTTATAGTGGCTTTTTAGAGTAACTGTTGTATTTGGAAGACAAAGTGGATAAAATAACCCTTTCAATCTTTTTGTCGTGTTGCTCATTTTTGTTTAATTGTCCTCAAAAGTGTGAACAATCAGAAAGAGAATCTACACACAGTTACTACATGTATGAAGATGCTACAACTAAAGCTCAATTTTTAAAAGTGTGGCCATAACTGATCATTTACCAATATACAATTACTCAATTGTTACTAATTATTGCTTTTCTAAATTAAAATAATCATCTATGACACTTTACACAGCGCAGCATGGTAATAACATGGAAATATGCTACAACAGGGATAAATAAACGTTTTTTCAGCCCTTTTTCCAAATCATTAGGGAGTTTTCATCCAGGGTTAGTATTGATCATTTTACCATGAAATAAATTAGAAATGACAGATGAGACCCAGGTAACCGCAGTTGAATTACTATTATTACACGTTTAGTTTCTATCCTATTACAGTGTTATTACTGGGTTACTGTACCGTGCCATCATTTTTATTAAAACTAAATTGCATTTTGTGATTCAAAATTGAAACGTTTAATCTGCAGTGAGCATTATCGGGACTGACGGCGGAAATCAGCCACGTGTTGTCCCTTTACAAACGAATCCAACAAGAACTGACACATGGTGCATTTGGGTTTTGGCTTTGAAATAAATCAGAAAACATCAGGAAACATCTTCGGACAGAACAGCTACAAACATGGGTGAGCGTAAGGCGGTGGATGAATGCAGACGCCCCGTGCAGCGCTGGACAGGGTGGGAAAAACAATATCCCCAGTTTGTTGTTCTCACCAGCAGCTCGTCCATGCTGGTCTGGCACTTCTCCAGGTTGATCCTCTTGATGGCCACTCGCTCCTGCCTGGGCGTACAGAGGGCCGCCTGCACCACAGCTGTAGCCCCGCTCCCTGCAGACAAACACACAGCAGACAAATAAAATAGAGCAAAAAGGACATTTTATACAGACAAGGCAATTGGCTACTGTGGGGAGCTGCATGGTCAGGAACGTCGGGGAGTTTTGTACCTGGCTACGATTTTGAAAACTTTTGTTATTAGTCACATTCTTATTCTGTTTCTATTTGCTCTTTGTTGTTCATTGTTTTGAACGTTCCTTACTTTTCAACACAGTAATAACATTGTAATACGACAGATGTACTTGGTATAAGTGAATTTAGCAGTCTGTTTCCATTTTTATTGATTTTTTTTTACCAAGAATATACTGTTTTCTAGTTCATAGTCGATTCTGGGTTAGGATAAGGAGAAATAATAACACAAGAATAGTAAGAATAATAACAGAAGTGTCCTGTTTCCATGTAAATACCATCATTACACTTTTAGTTACCATGCTATTTCCATCCTAATACCACGCTATAAGTAAACTGTGCTGAAAAGTAAAGCGATATCTGTATATGTTAGGGTAATAAGCATTTGTAAAATTGAAAGTGAAGTTTGTATAAAGTGTGACTGTTTAGGTGTTGTCATGTCATATCTTTTAATTGGAAAAAGTGACAACTTACGCGCAACTTCACAACTAAATGACTGAGGGTTAGTGTTACTAGTCAAAATGGAAATGTACCACGTTGGAGTAGCCGCCTGCATCAACAAGCGGCAGAGGAGTAGTGTCAATAATAGATAAGAAAAAGTAAAAACACAAAGGCTGTGCTGAACCACGCTGGATTATCTCATCCAGAGGCAAACAGCTGTGTGTTATCAGCAGCAGCAGGATGGGCCAGGTCAGCTCTCTGCATTATTTATGCTCTGGCAAAATACTCCAAATGTCACACTGTAATGACTGTTCAGTGTTCAGTCTGGTTATGTCATGTGCAGTATTATAGCTCTACAGGTATGGCATTTCTTATCATAAAAAGCCTGACACTTTGTTGAGGCAGTTTGTAGTCTTGCTCACTGAAATGGCTGGCCACATGATGAGCTTTTACATATTTTAGTTCCCATATTTGTAGCTTGCTTCTCCATAGAAGAGTTTTGCTGACAGTAGATGAATCCACTATAATTCTTTTCTAAACAAGTTTGATAGACCGACCCTTACAAGACACTAGTGTGTTCCGGCCCCGCACGTGTACCAGGAGCCCTGAGCGGGCACACGGCCACACTCACACAGCAGCACGGGGGGAAATGACATTAGATCCCGGCTGCTTCGTCACCGGTGATGAGCCACATCTGAGCCACATCTGAGCCACATCTGCTACAGCTCCAGCCCGGTGGAAATGTGCTACACGCTCGCATGGCTCCGCTGTGAAACGCCGGTAGGCCCTAGTCGTCAGAGCCGGCTGATAACGGTCCCCGGCTGCTACACGCGCCGACACCGCGGATACTGACCTATGACTTCCTGCAGCTCGTACGACTCTCTAGTAATTGGCCAGGCGGTTGTCAGCGGAGGGACAGCGGCCGGAGATTCGCCTTGATCCGCCATGATGGTGGGATGCTGCTGAGCCAGTTAGCAGCCTGAGGCGGCCGGAGGCGCGGAGAGTCTATCCGATATGACCTCTCCTCCTCCCGAGTCCCGAGCACGAGTGTCAGCTGCCGCACAGCACTGCCGCTGTCTGACAAACCAACCCGGAAAATAACGGTGCACACGCAGGCGCATCCGCACTGCGCGCACATCCGCACGGCGCGCGGCCCCCTGCGCGCGGCGCCCTGCGCGCGCGGCGCTCTGCACAGTCACTCATGCGCTTAAAGGACCAGTATGTGATTCAGAAAGAGTCACAGGCCTACACCATGGCTACATCATGGCCTACATCATGGCTACATCATGGCCTACATCATGGCTACATCATGGCCTACATCATCGCCTACACCATGGCCTCCGCTTAAAGGACCAGTATGTGATTCAGAAGGATTCAGAGGCCTACATCATATCATACACCATGGCCTACATCATGGCCTACATCTTATCCTACATATCTTATCATACATCATATCCTACATCATAGCCTACATCATATCATACATCATGGCCTACATCATGGTCTACATCTTATCATACATCTTATCCTACATCATATCCTACATCAGGCATGTCCAAACTACGGCCCTGGGGCCAAATGCGGCCCACGGACCAATTTTTGTTGGTCCAAACAACAAAAAGTTGTTTTACTGTAAAATTGGAAGAATTCAAGCATTTTTATGTGATAACAACCTATTATTAATGTCTCAAGTCTTATTAAAGATGTGGATGCTCATCGAACAATGCCAAATGCCAAATGTTTAAGTATTCACTTTCAAATTCAACATTGTCGAGTTGTTTGTGGCGCTCTGCTCCATCTAAGTTTCAAAATGTAGATGCGGCTCTGTGAAAACAGTTTGGACACCCCTGGCCTACATCATGGTTTACATCATGACCTACATCATGACCACATCATGGCCTACATCATGGCCTACATCATGACTAAATCATATCATACATCATGACCTACATCATGACTACATCATATCATACATCATGGCCTACATCATAGCATACATCGTGGCCTACATTATGACTACATCATATCATACATCATGGCTACATCATGGCCTACATCATGACCTACATCATGACTAAATCATATCATACATCATGGCCTACATCATAGCATACACCATGGCCTACATCATGACTACATCATATCATACATCATGGCTACATCATGACCTACATCATAGCATACACCATGGCCTACATCATAGCCTACATCATAGCATACATCGTGGCCTACATCATGACTACATCATATCATACATCATGGCTACATCATGGCCTACATTATGGCCTACGTCATGGCCTACATCATGGCTACATCATGGCCTACATCATGGCCTATATCATGACTAAATCATATCATACATCATGGCCTACATCATAGCATACACCATGGCCTACATCATGACTACATCATATCATACATCATGGCTACATCATGGCCTACATCATGACCTACATCATGACTAAATCATATCATACATCATGGCCTACATCATGACTACATCATATCATACATCATGGCTACATCATGGCCTACATCATGGCTACATCATGACCTACATCATGACTACATCATATCATACATCATGGCCTACATCATGGCTATATCATGGCCTACATCATGGCATACACCATGGCCTACATCATGGCTACATCATATCATACATCATGGCCTACATCATGGCCTACATCATGGCTACATCATAGCATACAACATGGCCTACATCATAGCCTACATCATAGCATACACCATGGCCTACATCATGGCTACATCATATCATACATCATGGCCTACATCATGGCCTACATCATGGCTACATCATGACCTACATCATGACCTACATCATGACCTACATCATGACTAAATCATATCATACATCATGGCCTACATCATGACTACATCATATCATACATCATGGCTACATCATGGCCTACATCATGGCTACATCATGACTACATCATGACCTACATCATGACTAAATCATATCATACATCATGGCCTACATCATGACTACATCATATCATACATCATGGCTACATCATGGCCTACATCATGGCTACATCATGACTACATCATGACCTACATCATGACTACATCATATCATACATCATGGCTACATCATGGCCTACATCATATCATACATCATGGCCTACATCATGACTACATCATATCATACATCATGGCTACATCATGGCCTACATCATGACCTACATCATGACTAAATCATATCATACATCATGGCCTACATCATGGCTATATCATGGCCTACATCATGGCATACACCATGGCCTACATCATGGCTACATCATATCATACATCATGGCCTACATCATGGCTACATCATATCATACATCATGGCTACATCATGGCCTACATCATAGCATACACCATGGCCTACATCATAGCCTACATCGTGGCCTACATCATGACTACATCATATCATACATCATGGCTACATCATGGCCTACATTATGGCCTACGTCATGGCCTACATCATGGCTACATCATGGCCTACATCATGGCCTATATCATGACTAAATCATATCATACATCATGGCCTACATCATAGCATACACCATGGCCTACATCATGACTACATCATATCATAAAACATCATGGCTACATCATGGCCTACATCATGACCTACATCATGACTAAATCATATCATACATCATGGCCTACATCATGACTACATCATATCATACATCATGGCTACATCATGGCCTACATCATGGCTACATCATGACTACATCATGACCTACATCATGACTACATCATATCATACATCATGGCCTACATCATGGCTATATCATGGCCTACATCATGGCATACACCATGGCCTACATCATGGCTACATCATATCATACATCATGGCCTACATCATGGCTACATCATAGCATACAACATGGCCTACATCATAGCATACACCATGGCCTACATCATGGCTACATCATATCATACATCATGGCCACATCATGGCCTACATCATGGCCTACATCATATCATACATCATGGCTACATCATGACCTACATCATGACTAAATCATATCATACATCATGGCCTACATCATGACTACATCATATCATACATCATGGCTACATCATGGCCTACATCATGGCTACATCATGACTACATCATGACCTATATCATGACTACATCATATCATACATTATGGCCTACATCATGGCTACATCATGGCCTACATCATAGCATACACCATGGCCTATATCATAGCCTACATCATAGCATACACCATGGCCTACATCATGGCTATATCATGGCCTACATCGTGGCCTACATCATGGCCTACATCACCTACATCATGGCATACATCATAGCGTACACCATGGCCTACATCATGGCTACATCATGGCCTACATCGTGGCCTATATCATGGCCACATCATGGCTACATCATGGCCTCCATCATGGCTACATCATGGCTACATCATGGCTATATCATGGTCTACATCGTGGCCTACATCATGGCCACATCATGGCTACATCATGGCCTACATCATGGCTATATCATGGCCTAAACCGTGGCCTACATCATGGCTACATCATGGCCTACATCATGGCTACATCATGGCCTACATCATTGCTACATCATGACTGCATCATGACCTACATCATGACTACATCATATCATACATCATGGCCTACATCATGGCTACATCATGGCCTACATCATAGTATACACCATGGCCTACATCATGGCTACATCATATCATACATCATGGCTACATCATGACTACATCATGACCTACATCATGACTACATCATATCATACATCATGGCCTACATCATGGCTACATCATGGCCTACATCATAGCATACACCATGGCCTCTATCATAGCCTACATCATAGCATACACCATGGCCTACATCATGGCCTGATTCATAGCATACACCATGGCCTACATCATGGCCTACATCACCTACATCATGGCATACATCATAGCGTACACCATGGCCTACATCATGGCTACATCATGGCCTACATTATGGCTACATCATGGCTATATCATGGCCTACATCGTGGCCTACATCATGGCTACATCATGGCTATATCATGGCCTACATCATGGCTACATCATGGCCTACATCATGACTACATCATATCATACATCATGGCCTACATCATGGCTATATTATGGCCTACACCGTGGCCTACATCATGGCTACATCATGGCCTACATCATTGCTACATCATGACTGCATCATGACCTACATCATGACTACATCATATCATACATCATGGCCTACATCATGGCTACATCATGGCCTACATCATAGTATACACCATGGCCTACATCATGGCTACATCATATCATACATCATGGCTACATCATGACTACATCATGACCTACATCATGACTACATCATATCATACATCATGGCCTACATCATGGCTACATCATGGCCTACATCATAGCATACACCATGGCCTCTATCATAGCCTACATCATAGCATACACCATGGCCTACATCATGGCCTGCATCATAGCATACACCATGGCCTACATCATGGCCTACATCACCTACATCATGGCATACATCATAGCGTACACCATGGCCTACATCATGGCTACATCATGGCCTACATTATGGCTACATCATGGCTATATCATGGCCTACATCGTGGCCTACATCATGGTTACATCATGGCTATATCATGGCCTACATCATGGCTACATCATGGCCTACATCATGACTACATCATATCATACATCATGGCCTACATCATGGCTATATTATGGCCTACACCGTGGCCTACATCATGGCTACATCATGGCTACATCATGGCTACATCATGGCCTACATCATTGCTACATCATGACTGCATCATGACCTACATCATGACTACATCATATCATACATCATGGCCTACATCATGGCTACATCATGGCCTACATCATAGCATACACCATGGCCTACATCATGGCCTACATCATGGCTACATCATGGCCTACATCATGACCTACATCATGACTAAATCATATCATACATCATGGCCTACATCATGACTACATCATATCATACATCATGGCTACATCATGACTACATCATGACCTACATCATGACTACATCATATCATACATCATGGCCTACATCATGGCTACATCATGGCCTACATCATAGCATACACCATGGTCTACATCATAGCCTACATCATAGCATACACCATGGCCTACATCATGGCCTACATCACCTACATCATGGCATACATTATAGCATACACCATGGGCTACATCATGGCCTACACCGTGGCCTACATCATGGCCTACATCATGGCTACATCATGGCTATATCATGGCCTACATCATGGCTGCATCATGGCAATATCATGGCTATATCATGGCCTACATCATGGCTTACATCATGGCCTACATCATTGCTACATCATGGCTATATCATGGCTATATCATGGCCTACATCATGGCTTACATCATGGCCTACATCATGGCTATATCATGGCCTACATCATGGCTATATCATGGCCTACATCACCTACATCATGGCATACATCATAGCGTACACCATGGCCTACATCATGGCTACATCATGGCCTACATCATGGCCTACATTATGGCTACATCATGGCTATATCATGGCCTACATCGTGGCCTACATCATGGCCACATCATGGCTACATCATGGCCTACATCATGGCTATATCATGGCCTACACCGTGACCTACATCATGGCTACACCATGGCCTACATCATGGCTACATCATGGCTATATCATGGCCTACATCATGGCTACATCATGGCCTACATCATGACTACATCATATCATACATCATGGCCTACATCATGGCTATATTATGGCCTACACCGTGGCCTACATCATGGCTACATCATGGCTACATCATGGCTACATCATGGCTACATCATGGCCTACATCATTGCTACATCATGACTGCATCATGACCTACATCATGACTACATCATATCATACATCATGGCCTACATCATGGCCTACATCACCTACATCATGGCATACATTATAGCATACACCATGGGCTACATCATGGCCTACACCGTGGCCTACATCATGGCTACATCATGGCTATATCATGGCCTACATCATGGCTACATCATGGCAATATCATGGCTATATCATGGCCTACATCATGGCTTACATCATGGCCTACATCATTGCTACATCATGGCTATATCATGGCTATATCATGGCCTACATCATGGCTTACATCATGGCCTACATCATGGCCTACATCATGGCTATATCATGGCCTACATCATGGCCTACATCATGGCTACATCACAGCTACATCATGGCCTACATCATGGCTACATCATGGCCTACATCATGGCCTACATCATGGCTACATCGTGGCTACATCGTGGCCTACATCATGGCTACATCATGGCCTACATTGTGGCTACATCGTGGCTACATCATGGCCTACATCATGGCTACATCGTGGCTACATCGTGGCCTACATCATGGCTACATCATGGCTTACACCGTGGCCTACATCATGGCCTACATCATGGCTACATCATGGCTATATCATGGCCTACATCATGGCTGCATCATGGCAATATCATGGCTATATCATGGCCTACATCATGGCTTACATCATGGCCTACATCATTGCTACATCATGGCTATATCATGACTATATCATGGCCTACATCATGGCTTACATCATGGCCTACATCGTGGCTACATCATGGCTATATCATGGCTACATCATGGCCTACATCATGGCTACATCATGGCCTACATCATGGCTTACATCATGGCCTACATCGTGGCTACATCGTGGCCTACATCATGGCTACATCATGGCTACATCATGGCTTACATCATGGCCTACATCATGGCTTACATCATGGCCTACATCGTGGCCTACATCATGGCTACATCATGGCTACATCATGGCCTACATCATGGCTACATCATGGCTACATCATGGCCTACATCATGGCTACATCATGGCCTACATCATGGCTACATCATGGTTACATCATGGCCTACATCATGGCTACATCATGGCCTACATCATGGCTACATCATGGCTACATCATGGCTACATCATGGCCTACATCATGGCCAACATCATGGCCAACATCATGGCCTACATCATGGCCAACATCATGGCCAACATCATGGCCTACATCATGGCCTACATTCGGACAGCCTGGTCTTATTTAGGCCTATATAGATTTTTAAATTAAGTCATATTGTGAGAAAACGTCATATGCTACATTCTGGGCATAAAACATATGTTTATGCTGTTGTATTTCCACCATTTTATGAAGTTGTGGAAGCTCCGCCTCCAGGTTGTGTCCAAGGAGATTGCTTTGCTTGGAATGTCCCACAGTGGCATTGCCCTTGTCTCCTTAGAGGGGGCTATATCCAATAAAACAATACGTCCTGTAGAAGTTACTTCCATGAACTGTATTTACGTTACTTCAGTAGTAGTGGTTTATGAGTACTGAGAGTTTTTTGTAAATGTTATTGTGATCGCCTGGAAGAATAATAGAGTCATGTTTAGCTGAAGTATTTTAAAGATCTCTCCACATGCAGTTCTTAATATTGACCAGTAGATGGAGTCATTGTGCTTCGAAATGACAGGCTCAGTACAAGTTACACGTTTTTAAGTGAAACAAAACCTACACAAACAAAAACTGAAATCGAAAGAAGAAACATAACATTTGTTTTTGTCAGAATGGGCCACATAAAGCCTAATATGCCTTCACCTTTAGAAGACTATGCCGATTCTGGTAGTCCTACAATTCACCATTTAATTTAATGTTTTTCTGGGGGTGAGCATGAGAGCTATTTATAGTCACATGGAACTTGTTTGATATTAAAAAAGCATAAAACATATAATGTAAGAATTAGACTGCTGTGGCCTCATGTAGTTTTAAGGATGAACTATATTATTTATCTTAAGAAATAAAATAAGAGTAGTTGCTCCTGATTTTTCCCAGTTTCTCATGCTTGCTCCCGGTCTCTCCCGGTCTCTCCCGGTCTCTCCCGGTCGCTCCCGGTTGCTCCCGGTTGCTCCCGGTCTCTCCCGGTCGCTCCCGGTTGCTCGGCCACGCTGTGTGACATGTGCGAGGACCAATCAGGTTCCAGACGCGCACGCAGCGGCCCTTCCTCCGCGGTGAGGGGGAAGCGGACGGATCTCCTCGGATCTCTGCTCATCACAGCCTCGGTGCAGCCCACACAGTGAGCTCAGAACAGCGGCGCGCTCACTTCACAGAGACCGCGCTCCTCTTGTCTTCAGCCCGCTCTCACTGGACCCGCTGCGGAGGAAACATGTCCGGGATCCTGGCCTGGTTTTGGAACGAGAGGTTCTGGCTGCCTCATAACGTAACCTGGGCTGATTTAAAGAACACAGAGGAGGCAACCTTCCCGCAAGCTGAGGACCTGTATCTGGCGTGTCCTTTAGCATTCTGCATCTTTATGATCCGGCTCGTGTTCGAAAGGTGGGTGCACTAACCGGGCCAGGATTTCTCTAGAAACTACTTGAGTCTGTGGTGGGAATAGTGAGTTATGTGGCCCCCGCCGCCGCCGTCCTGCGTGTGCAGTCTGTACCTAAACAATGGCATCTTATCTGGTTAGCCCCCTCTCTCTCTCTCACACATCAGCACAGAGCAGGCTGGTCCTCTTCATCTGCAGGCCCGCAGTGTGCGGTGTGTTCCTGTGCAGTGGACAGTGTGTGCTTATGTCCGGGACCCTGGCCCCGGCCCTGGCCCCCAGTACTCTCAGCCTCACGCCGAGAGAAGCTCCTTCACCCCGGTGTGCCTAGAATACAGATAATGCTGCCTGGAGTACAGCATGATCCTCTGATACAGTGAGGTGATGGTCAGAGCAGGCTGCATAGTTCAGGACTCCTCTGGGACACTTCTTAATATTCCTCTCAAAACTCTCCCTCGTCTTCAATCTTTATCCCAACAGACACAAGTCTGTAAATAACACTGCAAGGTCAAACAGTAGATGTTTAAGGTGCACCAGGTGGTCTCTATACCAACCCAGAATCTGGAAAATGACTGGAGACCTTGATTTTATTGCATTTGACCATGACAAAGCCTTTAGATATGCACTTGGCGACCAGCTGTTCCTCCAGTGACATGATGATTTACCATATTTAAATGTGCATCAGGTCATTCAAAAACAACATGTGCCATTATTATTATTATTATTATTATTTTATTTTTTTCAGGTTTATTGCAAGACCATGTGCGATGGGCCTGAAGATCCAGGCAAACGGACCTCAGAAAGCGCAGCCCAATGCCATCCTGGAGAAGGTCTTCACTGCCATCACCAAGGTCTGTCCACATCAGGGCCTCATGTGTTCTCTTTGCATGATCCATTATACAAAACTTGAATTATTATATTTATTTATTTCTTTTTAGCATCCTGATGAAAAGAGACTGGAGGGACTGTCCAAGCAGCTGGACTGGGACGTGCGAACCATCCAGCGCTGGTTCCGACAACGCCGTAACCAGGAGAAGCCCAGTACCCTCACCCGGTTCTGTGAAAGCATGTGAGTACTTTTATACTAATCAACTCTCAACACCCTCGTCTGTGCTGCAAATTTGACTATATTCAAAACAGGCATGACATTCTGTTTGATGGATTATTACAAACTGTATGAAAATGAAAGTGTTTTTGTGGCCAAAATCTCATATGCAATGCAAACTGGTTAGTAAATGGTGACAGAGACAAGCGTACCAGGAAGAGGTTTGATGATACAATACTACAATTTCTATCGCTATTATGCTGCTAATGAAAAGGTTCAGATACCACTGCATTAATCGTAGAAAATCCTTTTATTTTAATTTTTTTTATGACACGAAATAAAAGTTTCTCTAGTAGTATTACCATGTGTTCATATACTAGTTCTGATATACCGTTGGATCAAAAATATAAAAATAAATTAAAAAGAAGGGGGAAAAAAGGCATTATTTTAAGTTTTTTTGGTTCAATAAAAACATTTATTTAAAGACTTATCCATGGAAAATATTATGATGATGATTATGATGATTATTATTATTAGAGTAAGTGTGGGAAATACTGACAAAAAGAACAATTTCAATATTTTTGGAGTGTCCCAGTAATGTTACAATATCCAGATAATATATTTTGCCATTCAGAAATGTAGTTGATTTTTTAAGGATGAGACGAATGTGAAACTGCTAAATATCTCTTTGTCCTTGTAGGATTATAATGCAATTTGTTCCATTTTATTAACTCTATTTGCAGCCATTTGTGATTTAAAAAAAAAAAAAGTTTTTAAGTCAATTTGCATTTGTTAAAAACATCATTCACAATTTTATCGATACAGTGATAATATTGCCAATCTATAAAAGGATATTATAACTTTTTTACCCCCTTTGCTTATTGGTTCATCATTTTAAATCAATAATGAGCTTAATACAGCGAGAGATAGTTGATTCAATTATTCAATGTAAAAATTATTACATTAAATAGATCTGTAATATAAGATAAAATGGCATAATTTGAAAAAATAAAATAAAAATGGATATCTCAATATAGTAACCAAATCATATTATTTCTCTGTTCCATTACTACTTCTTCGAGCACAAATATTGATGTTACACACTTATTTATATTTATATTGTGCGCAGAATTTTGCATTGAAAACTTATTCACAGCTGAAGTGCTTAAAGTTGCCCAAAATGTAGTCAAGTAAGTGTACAGTTACTTTGAAATAGTATTAGTAGAAGTACAAATCTGGTATTTTCAAAGGATATACACAAAAATGAGGAAAACTAAATCATATCTGACAAAAAAACACAAATGTTCAAATAATTTCAAGTTATCAACATAAAGCTTTTGTCACTTGTCAATTTTCTCACAACCAACACTGTCACTCAAGTAAGAGTACTGTTTGTTCAACAGAAATATTACTCGAGTAGGAGTAAAAGTATAGTGTCAACAAGTTACTCCATCAAGTAGAATTTCTTGAAAAAGTTTAAAAAAAAATGTTAGTGAGTACTACACACTTCTAAATAGAGTTAAATATTATACTACAATGCTGATCCAACTCTTGCATACCTTTGCAAAGTGGAAAAGGTTTCGAGACATTTCAACTGCCACCCGGAAGTCCTTTTCAATCTAAAGGCTGTATTCTGAAGGGCCAAA
Organism: Eucyclogobius newberryi; assembly: GCF_026437365.1. Taxonomy (NCBI): domain Eukaryota; kingdom Metazoa; phylum Chordata; class Actinopteri; order Gobiiformes; family Gobiidae; genus Eucyclogobius; species Eucyclogobius newberryi. The sequence goes on along the minus strand of NW_027315768.1, from coordinate 12,476,536 downwards.
GTTTTAATTGATGGCGATGAAATATATTTCCATGTCTCCTCGATCTGTCAGACTGCTGTACTGCACAATACAATAGCGCTGGATTGTAAAGTGCAGTGAAGCCATCAGGGAGATTGTAGTTAGTTAGCGTTACGTTGTTAAACTCCTGCAGTGAGCGAGTGTGGCTGTCAGAGCGGAGCATGTCTGGCACTGTGAGGAGCAGAAAGAAGGGCCCCGGGTGCACGGGCCGACACCGCTGCCTAATCACACCAGGGCTCTGCAATTACACAACGGACAAGCGGGAGGAGGGACGCACAAATGACACCTTCAACGCACTCAGCTTTTGTTTGGTTGGTATAGGCAAATTATAGTCATTTCAAATGCCGTGACAAGATTTGAGGTGAACTGTCATATTCCAAAGAATTAAGATACAAGTGTGCTTAGAAGCAAAGGATCATGGTTGATGTAGTTTTTCTCTTTTTTAGCAGTTTTGGCAAGAAAACAATGCAACTACGCAAAGGAGTTTATAATTTGTGAGGCTTATGACGATTTAATCTAACAATATTTCAGTTATTGTTCATTAACTTATTGTTATTTAACTGTCTTTTCTTTTTTGTGAATTAATTAAACCTAAATCTTTGTACGATGTCAAGTCATTGCTGTGATATTAAGGAAAAGCCATGATATATGAATATTTAACATGATATTCAACTTTTTATGTAGCTTTTCCATTTGTTTCCATGGAGATTTGCATTTATTTGCTTTGGCTGAAATGTTCCGCAGTATAGCATAAAACAGGTCACAGGTCAGCTCTGTGGATATTCAGTAAGAATACATGTTTTTCAAGGTATTTTTCAGCATTAAAAACCTATGTAATAAAATTAACATATGGCTTTATGAAGTTTAATGCCATAAGTAATGCCAGTTTAGAAAAATTCAGGCAAAGCAATAATCATAATGCACCTTTAAAAAAAAAAAAAACATTTTAACTTGCTCGTTCATTCATTTTAAAGGGTACACATTATGCAAAATCCACTTTATTGAGCTTTTAACTTCATGACAACAGTGTTTTCTCATCATTAGTTTGAGTAATCCTGCTGTCCTGAAACTGAGGCTTGAGTGCTCAGAAAAGTCCTATTTTCACCTACCCCTTATCCCCGCCCACATCCCTGTATTTAGTTATGATTATTTGCACCCAAAAAAGACCTGAGTGACACATGTAGGGTTCTAAAAATGTGGTTCCCCCTTGTTTGAAGTGTCAGGCCCAGTGGTTTTGGTTACCATTAATGAAAATTGCTCATTACTGTTGTTCTCTACCTAGTGCTTAGTCATTTTAATTTGACTTGTTTAAACCACTGTAAAGAAACATCGTATAAAAATGTAGAAAAATGAGAACATGCACACACAAAAATATCCATTGTTTGTTTTCCTTCTGGCAGAGTAATAAAATAATATAATATTTCTAGGCTTGTTTATTTGGGACTTAGTAAAATCATGCTGTGCAATCAAAGCAAATTAGCGGTGTGTTGAGAAGGTGAACGGGGCATCTGCGGAGCTGTGGGTGGATTTTTCTGCTGACCACAAGCGCTGCCAGGATGGAATGAATATGTCTACAGTGGTTCTGGCTTGTTGCTTTTACCTGCAGGTGGATGGGGGGGAAAGAACCCGCGAAATTGAGTGGCTTTGAAACTTTTTTTGGGTAGATTTTCTTTTATATAAATAGGCTATAAAAATGTATTGCAATGTTTTTTTATGTTAAAATACTCAATTCATTCTGTGTTTGACCAAAATTGCATAAAAACGCTATTGAACTATACATCTAAGATAATGTTAGAGAAAGGTTTAAAATTGTTGGTCCCTTTTTATGATACAATATTTTTTTCGAGAGAGGATTTTAATATTTAAAAATATAATATTGAAATATGTTGAGTTAGAGAATTAGATGTCAACAATTGATTTAAAGGCCTCTAAATATTGCTAAGCATAAGACATGATAACACATTTTGAATTATGATATATTGCTTCATAAAATATTGCAATAAACTATAATAAAGTTAAATAAAATCCCAGTAAAATCAGGAATAGATAAACGGTACGAAGTAAGAACGACAATGTAGAATGTGTAAAAGCGTGTTGATATTCAGAGAAATGTTAATTATCCAACGATTTACCACTCAAATGTTCACATACTACAAAATAACCCATTAAAAGGTTGCTGTTAGTACAATATTGATCAATATAGTTGTAATCATGACAAGCTTAAACAAGACAATTTCACACATAGGCTAAATCTATGGGCAAAATTTGATTCCGGGACATATTTAAGAAAAAAAATATATTTAAGAAACATATTTTTGCGCAGATTGGAGAATGTATTTGTTCTCAGTTCACAGCTTGTATAAGAAAGGCAGCAAATGGACTGAAAGCCAAAAACGTTGTTGTATCTCATCATAAAACTACACAACCAAATCTCATTATCTGCACTGACGCTAAGATATTATACTGGCAAAAAAAACAGCTGCGTCTGACTTCAGAATATGTATTGAGAGGAAGTGGTTGAGTCATTGTAATTGTACATTTATAGCAGCCTTTCAGTGGCCTTTGAAAAAGACTCTTGCAGGTTTGATGAGGCGGTTGCCAGGCGACGGGCTTTGCTGTGTGTGCCAGGTAGACTTGTCCAGTTCATTTGGTACCACAACATGCTCCATAATCCAGGACAAAAAGCAGTCAGTCAGTGGCTTAACAAGACGGAGGTTTGAAGTGCTTTTGGTCCATTTGCATTACGTGGATTAAAGTTTTGAGGATCTAAATAGTCTTAAATAGTCTTACTAGAAGTCTGTGTTATCCCTCATTCGTCCAGGAGTGTTCCCTCATAGAAAAAGATTGTTGTAGTCATACGGACACTGTTCTTGGACTCTCATCCAACAGTCATTCTCAATCTAAAGACCGAGTCTGAGAACTCTATGTATCCCACTCTGAGCTGTGTGAGCTCTGCCCACCGGGCGGGACCTCCTGATAATAATCCAGTCCTGTTTATCTATTTTTTGTACTGTTTTAAGTTTCCCATGAAACCAATCTTCTTTGTTACCGGCGCTTCTCCCACCCTCTGGTTTCAAACTGCTGCTGTACACTACCGGTACATTGAACCTTAAACCACCATTTCTGCTTAAAGAAGGATTCTCCTTTTTAACAAAAATGTCCTGCTTATCTCTTTCTTCACCTCAATGTCCTGGGTCACATTCACAATACAAAGTGAAGGTGACTCTGCTCGATTGGGGACCAAAGTTGCAACATTGTCTCTTTCTTTGAGCTGATGCAGTTCATGTTCACGATACTTTTATCAGTCGAACCAGATGTTCAGAAAGATGCATCTCCCCCTCGCCTGTGGAGGCGCTGTGTACAATATCAACGAGGAAAGACAACGAAACGTGCCCACCTGCCCACCTGCCCCACATGTGCACAACCTGCCTCACATGTGCACAACCTGCCCCGCATGTGCACAACCTGCCCCACATGTGCACAACCTGCCTCACATGTGCACAACCTGCCCCACATGTGCACAACCTGTCCCGCATGTGCACAACCTGTCCCGCATGTGCACAACCTGCCCCGCATGTGCACAACCTGCCCCACATGTGCGCAACCTGCCTCACATGTGCACAACCTGCCTCACATGTGCACAACCTGCCCCGCATGTGCACAACCTGCCCCGCATGTGCACAACCTGCCCCGCATGTGCACAACCTGCCCCGCATGAGCACAACCTGCCTCACATGAGCACAGCCTGCCTCACATGTGCACAGCCTGCCTCACATGTGCATAACCTGCCCCGCATGTGCACAGCCTGCCTCACATGAGCACAGCCTGCCTCACATGAGCACAGCCTGCCTCACATGTGCATAACCTGCCTCACATGTGCATAACCTGCCTCACATGAGCACAACCTGCCCCGCATGTGCACAACCTGCCTCGCATGAGCACAACCTGCCTCACATGAGCACAGCCTGCCTCACATGTGCACAGCCTGCCTCACATGAGCACAACCTGCCCCGCATGTGCACAACCTGCCTCACATGAGCACAACCTGCCCCGCATGTGCACAACCTGCCTCGCATGAGCACAACCTGCCTCACATGAGCACAGCCTGCCTCACATGAGCACAGCCTGCCTCACATGTGCATAACCTGCCTCACATGTGCATAACCTGCCTCACATGAGCACAACCTGCCTCACATGTGCACAACCTGCCTCACATGAGCACAGCCTGCCTCACATGTGCACAGCCTGCCTCACATGTGCATAACCTGCCCCGCATGTGCACAGCCTGCCTCGCATGAGCACAGCCTGCCTCGCATGAGCACAGCCTGCCTCGCATGAGCACAGCCTGCCTCACATGAGCACAGCCTGCCTCACATGTGCATAACCTGCCTCACATGTGCATAACCTGCCTCACATGAGCACAGCCTGCCTCACATGAGCTTACAACTTTTGTAAACCCTTCTGACTTCTGAGATAAAATATGCGATGCTTACTTGCTTGATAACTTCTGGTATTGCATATTCTGGACCGTTGGGCATGCAACTTGTTATTGTCTTCTCAGCCCCAGGCAGCTGCAGCTACGTACCAAGTGCTTCAGAGAGCGAGTGAATAATGCAACAAATTGTAATGGGATGTAGTTCTCCTGTGATAAATATACAGATAAACAAACACAGAAAGTTTTCAATTCAATAATAGAACAGTAATAATAACACGATGATGATGATGATGATGATGATAAATGTAAAAATGGCTTCAAAGCCCCAGTAGTGATGGCATCCTACAATATACATCATGCACATCTCTTAAAGGAGACATAATATGCTTTTTTCCAGGTACTTCTTATTGAACCGATACATAAGTAGATCATCATTTTACATTTTGCTCTTTGTTAAACACAGTGTTGAATCTAAAATGGCTTAGTAATGGAAACCGGTTCACTTACTTCCTGTTGAAACCTCTTCATAGTAATATTTCACTGTAACAAGCAGCACATTGTCATTTACATGTTTCTATCTTTGAAAACTGGCTACATGACATTTTAGAACCCATGACACAGAGGCTGCGTCCGAATGTCCACTCTATTCTCTTTAAAAAGCATCGTTTAACTTTTACTATTTTTAGTGCTGTCTGAATGTCAGGTGAAAAAGTAGTGCCCTCAAAATTCCCCACAATGGATCTTGAAAAGTAGTGTTCAGCGCTGGTCACTAGACTGGTCAATTTAGACCAGAATGTGAGAGTCAGAAAAACGGCAGCGAGTAGAAAGTAGTGAGCCGAGTATCTGAATCGCTCTGTGGTTGAGTGCACTGTACAGTCTGCTAAATAGTGCAGGACTGTGGAGTGAATGAGGGGTCAGAGACTTAAGGTGGACGTTCAGACACAGTCGGAGTCTTAATTTTTCAAATAGTTGCAACTACGTACAGGGATATGGGTCGGGTTGGTGTAAAGAGCAAAATTTTCTGAGCACTCAAGCCTCAGTTGCAGGACAATACAGGATTACTCAAACATGCAGGAATCGATCAAAACACAACTTATGATGAGGAAACACTGTCGTAACAAAAGCTCATTAAAGTTGATTTTTTTCCCTTTTAAACCAGCATCCCATATTTCAGGGCTATTCTTCTTTATTTTCCTGAGGGCGAGGGTTTTCGGAGGGCCGAGACCTCTGGGCCGGAGGTGCACAACACGCCTCGACTGCAACAACATTCTGAGTCGCACAAAATATCCCCAACACATTTTCAGTAAATTGAATTAATACAATAGAATAACAGATTAGATTTTTGTGAGGAATAACAAAGTGCTTTACTAACTTCCATCCAGAACTGAACCAGAATTAACCAGACTTGACTAGTACCATCCAGGTCTGAACCAGGATGAATAAAAACAAGTCGAAGCAGAATTAAACAAGGACTAAACCAGGTCAAAACTAGTGTCAACCCAGAATTAAACCAGTAATCAAGATTATTGTTTTTTTCAATATTTGGAAGATGGGTTGTGGGCCGGATTAAATCGCTTGCAGGGCCTGATTTGGCCCCCGGGCCTTAGGCTGAATAGCCCTGCCATCTTTCATAGCATCTACTGTTTTAACACTGGTCAAGCTACATTCAGTCCAAAAGCTCTTAGCCCACCAGCCGTGCCCACACTTCCAAATGTACTGCGGAATATGAACAGTAAATCTGGACTCATTACTGTAAGAAGATTAAAATGTCTAATGTCTGAATTAATACCTTTGTGATTCCAAAATGAATGCTGAAAGATTTCGTTAGAGGGAGTTACATGAATGAAGATTGCACACGCAGGCTGGGCTGATGCTGGCTAGGCTGAAACACATTTTAATAGCAAAAGTAGCCTGCGTCACTGCTTTGCCACTATTCTTTATATAACCCGATTTCTTTGTGTGTTTCAGGTGGAGGTTTACGTTCTGTCTTTACATATTCACCTACGGAGTCCGCTTTCTTAAAAAGGTATGTTTCTATTATAGTCTTGTATTTTCAAGTACATTGGTTATACATTATTTCCCCCAATAAAGACAAAACTAACATAACATTTAGTTTTAATTGGAAGGAAATGTGCTATCTCAATATTATGAACTCAAGAGCGGCTTATTGTATCGTCTACAACACTCTAGGCCAGTGAATTCTCCGGATTTTCTCACGCAAACCAGGACCAAACAAGGACAAGTGTGAGCGCAACCAGGGCTGTAGCACCAGATTTCTGGGCCCTGGGTACAAGCCTTGTTGTTGGGCACGCACAACATTGCCTGGCAAGCCACGAATACATGATTCTGCTAAATTGTACGAAGGCATGAAGTCCGGACACCGGTTTTATCCCCCAGAGATCTCCGTTTGTGAGTAAAAAAGAAAAGAACAAAATAGGGCGGGTGCGGATGTAGATCTTTTGAATAGAATTTAAAGATAGAACTTGTCCACCAAATCAAATCAAATTTATAATATAATAATAATTATTATATATTTATAAAGCACAATTCACACAAACCACAATTCAAAGTGCTTTACAATGTTTAAAACGCAATTTAAAAAATATAAAAACACAATACAATTTATAAAAATATAAAACAATGTACGTCAGAGTAAATAAATAAAATAAAATTAATGTGATATTTTCAGTCAGTACAGTCTTTAGCTTAGATTTAAACACAGCCGGGGTGGGGCCTGTCTTTATTCCAGACCTTTGCCCCATAGACCTGGAATGCAGATTCTCCTTGTCTGGTCTTGGCTCTGGGCACCAGCAGGAGGCCGGTCCCTGAGGTCCTTAGAGTCCGAGTCATATGGCACACACAAGTCTGAGATGTATTTTGGTGTTATGCCATGGAGAGACTTATACACAACACAAATATTCAGACTTCTAAGTACTACTAGATCTATAACTGGTCTAAACTGCATACTTAAAATAAACCACTGCAATTTGCATCTTAAAATACTTCCCAATGACAAAAGGAAACTTACTTGACCCAAATTGGCATCTTTCAGAGGTTAAATACTGTCTGCGAGATGATTTGCGTTCACATAATGGGTCTCATTAAGAATACATTGGACATTAGAGCAGAGATAGCAGAGCGGCACATCTCCAGTGTGATTGAAGCAGCATGATGAAGCAGTTTGTACAGCGCTTCATTTTTGGCTCCTCCTGCACTGTTCTGCTGCTCTGTCTGTTACTCTTGGAGCCGGTATGACCAGGTCAAGTGGACGGACAAGCCAGGTTACAAGGGTCCAAAGATGTAGGCTGACTGTGAATGTACAGGAATAAACCTGGGCAAAATCAAGACACCAATCAGGACTAGACCAGGATTAAACAAGGACTAATGTTAAATGTTAGGATAAACCAGAGATGAAATGGCTTTTACTCTTCTGACTTTAAAGTAGAGTTGTCAAAAGTATCATTATCACTGGTATGAAAGTATGTAAGCTAGTAAGTATTGATACAAAAAAATCACATTAAAAAGGACAAAATTTGACATTTCCTGAATGGTTTTAGAATTATCTTGATGAATTATTTAAAAACCACATGATAAACAAAGTACTATTTTAGATTGAAAACTGTCTAGTGTTTATAAAGGTTTTGTTTTCTAAACTATCATTGTGGGACTGAGCCTATTCTTTTGGATCAAAATTGAAAAAACATGTTTTTCTAATATAACTTTGTTTGGTGAGATAGTATCTGTGGTAAATCTTTATCATGGTTTTACATCCGTCAAATGGCAGCTTGGAAAGAAATGTTAAACAAAAATTGAACAAAAAATACAGAAAAGAAAAAAGAGTTCTAAAAATGATTCTAAAATGAACGGACAAATGACCTCTACATATGTCGCATCTTCTTCCCATGTCCAACTAGGAAGTAACATACTTAACATGTCAAATTAGGGAAAACTAGGCAAGATTATTCATAAAATGTTCAATTGAATTATGTTTTAGTGAAATGTGTAGTCCAAACTGTTATATGCACTGTAAAGCTACACTTTGTACATTTTATAGTGGACAGTGTCTGTTGCGCGGGTGGGTTCAAATCCAGCTCTCAACAATTTGCTGCATGTCATTCCCCAGTCTCAGTCCCATTTCACACTGCACTGTTATATAAAGCTTACGGGCCAAAAAACCCAAAGTGTTAAACCAGATCTAAACTAGAACTCGAACCCTGTATTTGGCCCCGGCTGCATAGAAAACAATGTAGACTGAGGATGGAAAAACATCTCCACGTTGAGTTTAGAATGTACGGCTTGCACTTGTATATCTAATAACTAACTAATAATAACTATTTGGGACATTAAAGTACATTCTGTTCATTCAACTAATCCAACACTCGTAATATTATGTATTATGTTTTTATAGGAAGGTGGCTTTCAAATTCATAATCCTAAATAAGACTTTGTTTATGTACTTACCTCAGCCTCTTTGCTCCATTGGCCCCGCCCCAGCCCCCTCCATCTCTTTCTGCCTTGTGCCAGTCTGCCCGTGGATGCTTTAGTTTGCTTTACAGTTATAATGGGAGGTTTTGTCTATAGGAGTTTTTGTTTATAAGAGTTCTTCTATTGAGAGTGTTTTTTAAACTTCCTATATTCTGTGATCCGTCCTTTTCCTCTGTATCTGCTGCGTTGTATCAATGAAATTTCCCCATGTGTGGACAATAAAGGATTATCTTATCTTATCTTAATCTATGACACCCACGGCTTTTAAACTGCCGGACCGTGCTGCAGCCCCGCCTATGGGTGGCTATAGGGTAGGACAACAGGTATCGAGAAGCCCATTGGTTCCTAAATGCCTATAATGGCTGAATAATCTGTGTTTAATAGTGTAACAAAGACAAAATAATAATAATAATAATACAAAATAATCTGAGAATGGTGGGTAAGTACTGAGCAGTGGTGTGTTGAAGACAGGAGAATAAAGATTACCCATGATTTACTCTAAATACAACTTCTGAGTTTGTGAATGAGAAGTGAAAATTAATATAATATGATGAAAAGCTCTTAAAAGTACATTTTGCATGATATTTCTCCTTGGGACCTCCTTAATCTGGTTTGTTAAATCATTATCTAGGCCACAATTAAAAGCTGCGACTATATCAACAACACTGCCCATGCGCACTTTGCATGATGATACTAATAATGACGGGAAAGATCAAACTCCGATGTGCTGATGAAACATGACTCAGTGTTGGGCGTTAGAATGAAATGAAGACCGTGAGACCTGGCAGAGGCTGAATATTCCAAACCGCTCGCAGCTCTCTCACTTCACTTGTTGATTTGGATAAATGAATAAGTAATAACGGCAAAGCAATAAGTGGAAATTCAAGCATAAAGCACTGCTGTTTGTGTTGATTTAAGGTGAAAGTGAATTATTTTCAACATTAACATCCCGCTTGACTTTAAAACTATGTATCTGGGACATAAAACTCCTGCAGCAGAAAGAATAGATGGATAAACTTTGGATGGAATGTACTTTTGGTTGCAGGGGTAAAAGCAATCGTAAAGAAATGGAGGCCACAGAATGACTGAACTATCAAGGACTGAGGCCAAATGACAAAGGACGCTTCTGAAAAATAAATAAATGAATAAAATGATAGAATATATGTTGTAGTTTGAACATCTTCGGCTCTTGTCAACATGACGTAGGGAAGGCCATTTAGGAACTGAAATGATCAAATCCGGTGACGCTGTATTCACTTTAAAACCACGTCTTGTTTTCGATCACTAAAGAAAGCTGAACAAAGACAGCAGGCAAGTCAATACCAGACTAACAGCTCGTCTGTTCTGTCAAATTGTGCCGTGATTCACTTGGCATTTGAAAAAAACTATCAAAAAGTATCTCAAATGGATATTATCTTTGTTCCCTTTTATCCCCAGACTCCGTGGCTTTGGAACACTAAAGAATGCTGGTACAACTATCCCTACCAGGTAAAACTCTTTTAAAATATGACCTCAATTTCAGCCTATTTTTACTTATTTTAATGCATTTTATATGATCCTCTTTTCTTTTCTTTTGTAGCCGTTGACTGTGGACATCCATTATTACTACATACTGGAGTTGTCATTCTACCTGTCTCTACTCTTCTCTCAATTCACAGACATAAGAAGGAAGGTAAGAGCAAGACACTTTGTATGTTGCTGTTTTTGCTTTTGTGTTTTATTTTCTAATGCCTTCTGTCACTTTCAGAATAACTGGGATGATCTGTTGTCTCTTTTTGCTTGTGCACAAATGCGTTCGGCCTCAGAGTATTGTTAGTGAGGTGTGAAAAGACCAACCATTTCGAGGGCGATAGGATTTGGTCTCCACTGCAATTGTAAGTGGAATCTGTCGTGAGGAAAAAGAAGACAGTTGTAGCTTTTCAACCGTTCTTGGGGCTCGGTGCACGACGGCGCTACCCAAGGGTTAGTCCCAGTCGTCCTCAGAGGTCGGAACTCGGAGTGACGTTTTCCAGTGTTCCAGTCGTCAAGTCTTCGTTGTTGTTGTTAAAAGAAAAGGTGCATTTACCGCCACCTATGGTAGTTGTACGTCTTCAAAGTATGTGTTACACAAAACCATACAAGAAAAAGAGAAAAAGGAGAACGAGAGAGAAAGAGCCGGTGAAACAATTACAGTATATTACAGTAACTACTCAATCAAGTTGTAAATCAAGGAAAGTGCTCAAATCAGCCATAATGCTGGTCAATTTCAGTAGATTTATTGATTTTGACATCTTTATTACTTTCCCCGTGTGTGAATTGTTGCTTTTGTTTACATTAGCTCTGCATAGACGTTATCTACATCAGCATAATTGTACATTTATAACTGCAGAAGCTCAGAGGCTTCCTCAGTGCAGGGTAGGGTTGTGTTCAAAAATCGATACAGCGATATATCGTCACAGTATCGATTTTTGTAAATTATTATTATTATTTTTATATTTATAAAATATATATATATATATATATTTTTAGATTTTTGTGGCCCATAGGTTTTACTAGACTGATGTGCAAACGAGGTGGAATAGTACTTTTGATCTGCTGTTTGTGCTGCTCCTCTGGCCGAGGTGAGAAGGAGCTGTAGACCTGAGCAGAAGCTGATCTGTGCAGATGCTGCTGCTGCTGCAGCAGCAGGTTCAGATCAGGCCAATTGTTTGGCAAGAAACATGAAATACTTTACTAGAATATGTTCCATATATTTATATTTGGATCAGTTGGTTGGATGTATGAAGTTATTTGAGCAGAATGGATTTAATAGATAATAAATAGGGAGTGTCTGCAGAGCCGCGGGAAAAGCCATGTTTTTGTGCCGGCCGCGCGCTGGGGCTCCTGAAACTGCGCCGCTATTTGACCGCGTTTTAGCGCCGTTTTAGACTGCGCCGGGTTAGGGTTAAGGTTAGGGTTAAGGTTAGGGTTAAGGTTAGGGTTAAGGTTAGGGTTAGGGTTAGCCATGAGGCTATAACGGGCTATAAGGGAAATGCCGCGGTCCCTGAAATTTGACAGAGAGCCGCGGCCTTATAAATAAGTGCTTTGTGGATAAACATGAAATTTCATACATTTTCATATCCAGAGTAAAACATTACCCATTATTTGGTAAATTTTTAAGACCCTTTATTAAAAAAATTATCGGGATACGTATCGTAATGAGGGAATTGTATCGAAATATACACCCTGTATCGGGATGCGTATCGTATCGCGAGGGTCTTGGCAATACCCAGCCCTGGTGCAGGAGCAGGTTCAGTGACAGTGAGTGGACAGGAGAGTGCAAGTAAAGGGAAAATAACACATACAAATACTATCACTAATGAAGTTGTCACTAAGGTTTGATTTGTTTCTGAGTCGGAATTCCGAGTTAGAAGGATGTTCCAGGTAGAATTTACTGGTCGGAACTCTGAGAATCCGAGCTCTGAGGACGACTGGAAGTAGTGTCCAATGTGTATGGAGTTATTGCCATGTCACGCTAAAATGAACGCTAAAAAATACTTGAAGATCAAGCCGTGAAGAGAAAGTTGCTGGTTGATGTCATTGACATGTTAAAAACTTTACAAATGAGGTGAACTCTTCATTGGAGGACTTTCTGTGTTTATAATATTCTGTCTTTTCATCTCAATGCTGATTTTGAAGTCTTTATTTTTAATTTTCTTTAATTTTTTTTTTTTTTTTTTTCTTTTTTTACAATTTATTAAAAGTTATCATTAACTCTGTGAGATGGTGACTTAGACTGTGTGTTGATGTGCAGCCCAATATTGTCAGCATTTTTCTTCTCAAATTCATTTCTGAATATTTAATTCTGTAGGCTACATGACAACCTATTGATAACTCTGTTTAGTCTCAAAATGAATCTTATGGCCTTTGCTATTGTGAAAAAATAGACAAATTAATTTGTGCTGGGAGAGAACTCAAAACGCCCTCATTTGTACTCTTTCTCTCTCTCCCTCCCTCTTTCTCTCTCTCTCTCTCTCTCTCTCCCCCCTTTCTCTCTCTCTCTCACCCCTCTCTCTCTCTCTCTCTCTCTCTCTCTCCCCCCTCTCTCTCTCCCCCCTTTCTCTCTCTCTCTCTCTCTCTCTCTCTCTCTCTCTCTCTCTCTTCCTCTCTCTTTCTCTCTCTCTCTCTCTCTCTCCCCCTCTTTTTTTATGCATGAATGTTTTCTATTTTGTCATAATTCATCATTTCTTGGGGTTGTACCGTGGGACAAGACACAAATCCCATGCGAAAAGATTTTGACATGAATAATACACATTTTGTTCATAAGTATTTCACTTTCATAAAAAATGTTTGCATCATACATTATTTTACTTGTTGCACACCAAAGTATTATGACTATTGCAATTCCCACAGGTTTAGTGTGTTTTTTTTTTAATGTTTATTGATACGTTCTCAAATATGTATCTAGTTTTGACTCTAGTTTTAGTATCAATTAGTATCGGATTTTCGGATATAATTTGCATTTTGATGGAAAACTAAAAACAAAAAAAGCACAATTGTTTTTCACATTGACAAGAATTCCTGCAACATTTCAATCTTGCAAAATATTATCCTATCCTAATAATGTAGAGATGCAAGTATATTTTTTAAAGGATAATATGAACTCACCTGTTTTAACATGAAAATAATATCTCGTTTTGTATCAAAGTCTTCTCACTGCTGTTCAAACCGATTAAGATCATTATCCACTCCACATCCCCCCTTGTCCGTGTCACTTTGGGGTCACTGGGTGTGGGTTTGCATGCCTTCCTGCTCTCCCACAATGCATTTCTCTGTCATCTCTGTGTTGACTGTTGGCATGTTGTGTGTTTTTGTTTCTCCTTTCAGTTTTCTCATGCACAGCCCCACACTGACGAGGTCCCCTGCTCCTCATGCATCTTCCAGTAACTGTATGTTGTCCCTGCACACGCCTCCATGCTGCATCCGTGCTACTTTCTATTCTCTCATCATTCTGGAGTTGGGTTTTTGTGCATTTTCTGGTACCTTTTTTATCCATGCTTTTTTGGGCGTTTCTAAAAATAGATTGGTGATATTACGCCGCAATGCATTCTGGGGACTTTTGAGACGCATGCACTTCTATAGGCTGTCTACGGGAGACTATGGCGCATGTAATCCTGCTTTTTGTCAAACTAACTTGGGCTGCACGATATTGGAAATGATTGCAAGAGTTGAACATACTTCTTGACACAATAATTTCAGTTATATTAAATCAAATATGGCTGTACCTTTTATAAAAGTCAAGCTTGAAAATGAAAACTTAACTGAGACAAAACCAAGACTAAACTAAGGGGAAATTGGACTGAAAAAGGAAAATGACAAATGGAATCACCCTTTTCCGATGTTTTCATTTTAAAAACGGTGCATTTCTGTCAGACCTGGGTGTTACTGAGATACATTTACGTTTGCGATGATTAATTATTGCGTTTGCCAATATTGCAATATCATTACTTTTACTGTATATTGTGCAGCCTACTGGTGGGAAAAAATACTAATAGTGACTAGACTAGATTACATAATAATGTGGTACGATTCTCTTGCAGTTCATATATTTTCTGAATTTAATCAATTTAAATCAATTTAATCCACATTTTTTATCTTTGATTTGACCTTAGATTTTGTTCTAATTTGGCCCTATAATGGTCCAGTTTTAGCCCTTCTTTAGATCTGGTGTTACTTTGAAGTTTATTTTAATCTTTTTATTTTGTATTGTTTGAGTTTTTGTGTCCGTAAAGTGGCTCCAACATGATCAGTTGCTCGTACTGTAATTGCAGTTTTAGCCTTGACATTTCTCTTTCACCATATAATAATGAATCATTTGTAATACTATGGAAACATACTTTGCTACTAAACCACATAGAGATGCTACTTAGGCTGCTTTCACACTAGTACATACACTATATCAAGTGTGGTACTAAATTAAGACTAAACCAGGACTAGAACAGTTTCTATCAAAACAAGTGTGAACTCACCCCGAAAATACTACTAAAATCAACATTTAAAATCAACTTTAATGAGGTTTCAACCCTGTTACAACTGTGTTTCCTCATCATTATTAATTTACTTAAAGTTGTATTCAGATTGATTCCTGTATATTTGAGTTGTTTTGTCCTGAAACTGAGGCTCGGGTGGTCAGAATATTCCCGTTTTCACCCCTATCCCTGCCCAAATTCCTCTACTTCTAGTACTTGTGAGTATTTGATAAAATTCTGACTCTGAGTGACATATGTCTGGTTCTAAAATGTCAAGTAGACACTTTTAAAAATAAAAACATCTAAATGACAATCCGCTGCTTGTTGCAGTGAAATGTCACGATACATTATGTATGTTTATAGTTCAATATTAAGTCCAAAAAAGCAACATTTGTCTCCTTTAACAAACAAGTTTTCACATTTAAACCCATTCAGCCACAGTCATTTGCCTCTCTTTGGTTCCTGTGTGTGTGAAAGTGACTAAAAGCTAGATGTTATGAAATACTGTTGGGTTTTTGCATGTATTGACGTGGCATTTCCACTGACCACTGTGCCGGCAGGACTTTCCCATCATGTTGGTGCACCACGCGGCCACAATCTCCCTCATCACCTTCTCCTACGTCAACAACATGGCGCGGGTGGGCACGCTGGTCATGTGTCTGCACGACGCCGCTGATGTGCTCATAGAGGTCAGTGACAGTTCACGAGTCCACGAGTTTGGAAGTAAGACTCAAACCAGGGCATGTTACTTTTGAAACAATGTGACAAGGACAAACAGGGAGCGCTTCCCTTCACAGGACAGTAAAAGAATATGGATTGATCGAGATGTACTGTAGATCGAGATATAGATTGAGAAATACTGTAGATCGAGAAATACTGTAGATCGAGATATAGATCGAGAAATACTGTAGATCGAGATATAGATCGAGAAATACTGTAGATCGAGATATAGATCGAGAAATACTGTAGATCGAGATAAACTGTAGATCGAGATAAACTGTAGATCGAGATATACTGTAGATCGAGATATACTGTAGATAGAAAGGTAGATCAAAATACACTGTAGATCGAGATATACTGTAGAGATATACTATAGATCGAGATTTTCTGTAGATCGAGAAATAGATCGAGATTTACTGCAGATTGAAGTATAGATATGGATATACACTATATTTTGTACAAAGTACTCAAAATGTTGTATAAAACAAAAAGCTGTAACCCATGAATAATATAAAAATTTAACTCTGGGGAGAAAAAAAGAAGCAGGACCTGATCATCTTTTAATTGAATTTGACTGATTGAAAATGAACCAACAGTTTAAGAATCACTGCTGTAGATCCTTGAAACCAAAGCACTTCTGCCAATGGAAACCTATCCTCTCTCTCTTCCAGGCCGCCAAAATGGCCAACTACGCCAAGTGCCAAATCTTGTGTAACCTCCTGTTTGCAATGTTCGCCATCCTCTTCATCAGCTCCAGACTGGGAGTGTACCCCGTCTGGTAAGTGCCTCCTCCCAAACGTCTGCTCCCCTACCCTGCCATTTACATTCTACACAAAGCTCCAAGTTATTTTTGGAATGCCACGTTTGCATCAGCCACCGTCTTTTTTAGTTTTTTTTGTACGACTTCTTTTTCTTCAGTGAGCGGTTGAGACACATTGCTGTGAATTTTGTTGCTAAGTAATAGTTTCTATGGATACGGCAGCAGCTTTAACCTCGACGGAGAAAACCAAACAAATTGGCCAATAAAAATCAAGTCATTGTGGTCAGTGCGTTTTGTCAAGCCAATCAAGACATTTCCAGTGCCCGACAGGTTTGCCACATCCGCGACTGTGAGGGGCATTTCTGAGTTCTGAGGGACTAAATCATAACCATAAGAGAAAAATCTTAACCATATGAGAATAAACTACAGGGAAACAGGAGACCCTTTATTGTTTTTTATGCTGTCAAACATTTAAAGGTGCACTATGTAACTTTTCTGCTAGGTTCTGTTTTATATATTTACCAGGGACATTGCACAGTAAATATAGGCTATTGCACAGACCATCATTGCCTCTGCTCAAAGATGGAAAGACAAAGTGACAGCAGGTTAACAGTGTGCAGTGTGCAAAGGCATAAAATGTAATGTTTAAAGCAAAAAACAACCACCAACAGCTAATCACCAGCAGAGGGAGCACCTCTTTGGCAATCCAAATACAAAGTTACACATTTAATAGGGATTTAATTGCTAAAAATATAATAAAAAACTTAATATGAATGGCATCTCTGCTTGTTTCCATAGAGACGGATTAGTTGAATTTCGGGCAAATAAATAACATCTCCAAGGACAAAAGCTGGGCAACTCTAAGACAAAAACTGGTTCATCCTAAGGACAAGATGCTGACACAAAAATAGAGCAATGTAGTCTATTCTATCCAATGCAGTGAGGAAAGTTGTAAAGAGAGGTACAGAGGTGTGACTAAACAGCCACTTCACAAGAGGCTTTATCAGCACAGAAGACATGCTAATTCAGGACCACAGAGTGTCGTGCATCTGCATCTTAAAGCCACAAACCACTCTATCGAAGACAGTGAGGTGAAGATTCTAAACAGGAGAAGAGATGGTTTGAAAGTTTTGAATTTAAAAAAGAGAATCCTCCTTTAAATGTAGATTTAAGGTTCAACTTACCAGTCATATATAATAGTGTGTTGAAGCCATGGAGCGGGAGAAGCCCTGGCCATTCTGATGCTAATCAGGTACTCGGTGATGAGGGAGCTACAGTCAGCTTACAGTAGGATTTCTATGGTCCATCATAGGACACGTTAGGACACAAGGAAGATTAGGTTTGGATGAATCTTAGTCGCTGTAAACAAATGTATAAACAAGACAGGTTATTATCCGAGTTCTCAGACCAGGTCCACAGATTGAGAAGGACTTTCAGATGAAAGTCGAAACGTCTTGTTTTTCAAAAACAGTATCCAGATAAAGCCTTTTCTACAAACACAAAATAATAGTATTTTCTTCATGTTACCATGTGGATTTATATTAGTTCTGATAAAGACCAAGATCCTTTTAAAACTGTTCAGCAACAACAATTGTATTATATTTATATTATATAAAACTTAAGCAGGATTTGCCTGTCCCCGCACAGCGTTATGAAGCACATATTTTTGGCAGATCCCGCTCAGCAGTAGTAAAGTTGTCATTACTGTAAAGCCGTTGCCATGGAATCAGTTTCCCGAGGATGATTCACTGCCACTTACAAGAATTTGTTGAGGGATAAATATAACACTGGACTTAAATCACGAGAGAAGTGCAAAACTAGTGGACTTGTTTACTGAAATGTATATCAGACATGTATCAGTATGCATAAATAAAGAGGTAATACTAATACTCCCTGATCATAGTAGGAGAGGACACACAGAGGAGTTTTCATGATAAATATAAGAGTACCGTTCAGAATAGAATGCTGTCGTTACCATAGCTGCATGTGTGGGAAGAAGGAGGGGAGAGAGAGTGCATTTACATATGTACAGTGTTGCGAAGAGACTAAATACGTTCCAAATACACATATTCAGAATACTCATTTTGAGTAACTGTATTCTGGTACAGTAACTTTCATTTGATGGTGTTCAGGACACAGTACACAATCAAAGAACTACATGGCAGTATTTGATGATGTGTTTTAGGTTTTAAACTCATTAGAAAAGAGAGGAGAATGCCTCAAATTACTGATGCATGACAAACCGTGAAAGAAACAAAGTTGTTTTTATATTCAGAAAAGAATACAGTAGTCAGAATGGACCTTATCATTGGAATATGTTACAAAATACTTTATTATTAGGCTAGGCAAAATAATATGTCTGTTTGCCGTAACCCGACCGACCCGCTATGAAACTAGCCGACTGGAAAAAAAATATCAGCATTTTGTTGAAAAATATCTAAATCTTTTTATTTTTCAGTTATTTCACCGACTCATTGACTGGACTTTCCTAAACCGTCATGTCGAATAGTTTTATCACGCTGATAAACCTATCTCCATCTCAAAGGACTGATAACGCACGTTGTGCGTCTTCATATTCAGTCCTCCAGATGCATCTGTAACAAAATAGAGCGCACATGGGAGTTGACATATTGCTTTTGGCAAGCTGGTTCGCATCTGTCGGCGCCACTCAACTCTTCATAGGACATGTGTTTCTCTGTCAGGGTGTGAAATTTGACTTGCGCAAATGCATTCTGGGATTGAAACGCGCCCAGCAGCGTCATCACAACAAACATAGCGGCGCCCGTGTCCCCCGCATGTTCCCCCTGCTCGCCTTAGCTACCAAAATAAAGGATAGCGTGTACAAAAGGTTGATTAAAATATCGTAAAATTGTGAGATTTAGTCTCCCGATCGGGTTGATAGAGACGTTTTCCGTCATTGACTGTTGTAGCCTGACCCCTGGTGGTCACTCCGACTCAAAAAATGGCAAAAAAAATTTCTTTTTTTTTTCCTTCAAAGTAAAAAAAAATAAGAATTTGCCTACCATCCGACCCACTTGAAAAATGTTGACTCGGGTTACAGCAAACAGACAATTTATTTGGGGAAGCCTTATTCTGTATTTTCGTTTCTTTATTCAATATTATGTAACTAAAAACATTTTCAACATATTCTTCCCACCTTTGTCTATGTAAAATCATGGTTGGAGAGATGATCGGTGAAAAGACAAAGTTGTGGACGTTGAGGGGGAACACGGTCTTCCTGTTTGAATATTCTACCTCCATTGATCACACACCACAACCACAGACACATTGAATGAATCCGTGAGAGAAATGCCACTAAAACACTTCATCCATTTGGTTATTTTGTAAAGCTACTGCCACCTATTTAGACAGAATAGGCTAAGATGATGTTTTGTTAAGTTTTTCACCCCGTGCCTGCTCTTTTTCTAGGATTCTAAACACCACTTTGTTCGAGAGCTGGGAGATCGTGGGGCCGTACCCGTCCTGGTGGCTCTTCAACCTGCTGCTCCTTCTGCTGCAGCTGCTCCACTCCTTCTGGTCCTACCTCATCGTCAGGACGGCCTGCAGAGCCATCTCCAAAGGAAAGGTAAGCCAGACCTAACCGCCAATACCTTGTGGTCACTTTCGAACAATTTCATACTCTCCACGATCTGTTCACTGCTGTTGAGAGAAATCTACTTTGTGACAAGACGGTTCGAAAATGAGATTTGAGTTTTGATGAATTTTGATGATAGAGAACATGTTAAACTTTGAGGCAGTTTTCGTTTCACATGAATAGACGCAATAATTAAACAGATACTAACTATAAACCAGGGCCGTTTGTCTAAGGCTGCAGCAATTAATTTACTAATTGTGACTAATCCACTAAAAATCATAATTGAAATCCCATTTTGATTATTGTAATTGTTATCTGGACTGTACAGACTTTAAGACGCATTTGAAAAGTCATTTTATAACAAAGACAGCAGCATTATTAAATCCAAATTAAAAAAAAGTTGTATTTTCATCAATAATACACTACATGTTCTCTATCTAAAAGCCTTCTTTCACCATATTTCAACTTTTATTTGGTTAAAAATGTATGTAAAAACCTCAATGTTCATAAGAAATAATCTCTTGACAACCTGACTACTTAAATAATTGTTTATTGCAGTTCTAATTTTACACTTAAACACACACTTCTACTATAAATCTTACTTTCAGCTCACTTTTACACTCTAGACTTTATGTATGATGACACATGAACCCCAAATCACACAATATACTGCTACAACGCCTTTAAATACGAGTGTCATCCAGCCACTTTCTAACCCTGTCTTTGTCCTCCATGCGAACGTCAAGGTGGGAAAATGGAACCCGCTACATGTAAGTAAAAACTCTAAAGGAACGAGTCTAGTGAAGTGGATGTGTTTGTCCTGGTGGTGGTTTCTAGATTTTTCAATTTCTATAGTCTCCCTCTGCATGAGTTGTCAAAATTGTGCATGCTAAATGTGTTTAAAGTTAAAGAGTAACTGATGGTAAAACCCACTTGGAGCTGGTTGTTGTAAAACCGTGTGGTCTGATATTGACGTCATTAAGTTATCTCAAAAGAGGAAGTGGTCAAGTTTCGTAGTTGATTTTAAGTTAAAGCTGTCACACGCACCACTGGTTTAAAAGCAGCAGGTTATCAGTCCATACTAGACTAAGGGTATTGACAAAAATGAATATCTCGATAGCAATAGTCAATCCAACAGAAATGTGATAAAACATGTCTTTAAATGTATGAGGTTTAATGATCAAGTGTTAAATGTCTGTCAAATGAATCACAAAAGTTCAGCAATATCACCATATACCCGTGTTTAAAAGGTTTACAACATAACTTTACATACATCTTTACATACATTTTTTACTGTAAATGTAAATCATAAGCACAATCATAGAGAGGCCTTTTCGGTTTACTGCTGACTAATTTTAGGGATTGGATCTAAATGTGAGGAATTCATTCTGCTCTCTGATTGGATAATTGGCCGTAAAGACCTTTTATATGAATGTATATATATATATGTATATATGTTTCTGTAACTGTGAATGAATCATCACAATTAGAGTCGGGATGTATATTGAAAAATTTATATTATTGCAATTGTTGGTTTGGAAAATATTAAGTATATCATCTATAATTATGACTTAATTAAATATGCCCTCTAAATGAGACAAACGAGGGTATAAAGTGATAATACTGCACTTTTTTGTTCATTTTATGGTTCATTTTTGTTTCATATGATACTTAAACTCAACCAAGACATTCACAGGCACATTTGTATAATATAATATTTACCGTAGATATAAATGTTTGTCCCCAACGCCCGCCCCTAATCACAATGATTATCAGTAAAATCTATATTTACCACACAAAAAACATGCTTCTCATAACTTATTTCCACCTTTTTGTTATTGCTTTTTATTTTATTTTTAAACACTAATCTAACACATTGCAGTGGTATTTTAAAGGTATAAAGAGCTCCAGCTTGTTTCTAGACAACACAACGCTTTACGGTTATGACTTGTAGGGATATTGTGTTTCCACGTCGTCTTACATCCCAAAGTTAATGAGCCATTGGGACAAGCAAGTAAAACATCATGTTCCGACACGCTGCGGTGAACGTGGGGCTTCTTGTTTGTTTGTTTGCAGTGCCAGTCACACCACACACATGTGAACAATCTGCACGTCAACGCCACAAAAGATTGCGAGTGCATTTACCTAAAGATGACATAATATTAGCAGTAAAGTGCCCAGTGTTTGAGAGTGGGATTTAAACTGCTGGATAAAATGAGCGCGCCGATCATTACATAAGTCCAAGGAAATTGCCTTTATAGCGTTGTTGCTGCCTTTATCAGAACATAATGTGCTGTCAGGCTTTACAGTGAACACTGCTAGCACTGTGTTATAATATAGTCCTACAATGGGAATTATCTCTGGTGTCACAATGTAAGAAACAAGAAAAAATAATCAGGTCGTTTTTTATTTATTTTTTTAGTCTAGCCGTTTTTGTCACATTTAACTTTATTTTGTTTTTCAGGAAGTTCAGTTTTGTAAAGCCGGTCACAAACTTGAGGAATAGTATACGTGTTCGACCATGAGAGTGAAGGAAAATGAGAAATTTTGCTGTTGTTATGTCTCAATAATTGTGAAAAATCGTGAAATTGTGATGTTTTTTTCACAATAATCCTATCACAAAAACTTGGTCAGATTGAAGTCTATTTTTATTATCTTTTTTTAAATTATTGCATGGTTCTGTTCTCCGACTGTTCTTGAACTGTGCGTTGCAATACTTGAATTTTAAGATTGCGGGGCAAATAAAGGTTCTTATCTTAATTTGGCATAAGAGCAAGTTTAACATTTATTTACTACAGTATTACAAGATTTTCATACATCAAATCATGTTAGGATAAAGCTCGTAAGATATTTTTCTTGAATTAAAACTAGGGCTGAGCAATATGACAAAAAAGGTCCTCATATTGGTCAATCACGATTTTTAATTTAATTGTATTTTGTCTCATTAGAAAGAAATAAAAATTGCTTTTAATTTGAAATCCTGACCATAACCCAGACATTTAATCAGTGCTAAATTAGTCTGAATTATGCTGCAAACGACATGCTTTTACTGACAGAGGATTCTGGGTATTGTGTTGTTTCAAATGTGCTGTTTGACCCCTGCAATAATGAACGCTATGAGTGTTTATGCTTCCACTGTTTTTTTTAATTATTGCAATACAATTTCATGATTTATTTGATTTTAAAGGGGACATGTTTTGCCAAGTCGGCTTTGATGAGCTTTTTACCTTGTTACAACTGTGTTTCCTCATCTTTATTTCCATGGTAGTTATTGGTTCCTGCATGTTTGAGTAATCCTCTATTGTCCTGCAGCAGAGGCTCAGAAAACTCCTGATTTCACCTACCTCCTATCCCTGCCCACATTTCTGTTAGTTGCGAATATTAGGAAAAATGAGACTTCGAGTGACACATGTAGTTGTCATAGTAGTTTTGTTATAATTCAATATTCTATACCTGAAAGAAGCATAATTTGTCCCTTTTAAATTCTTTATAGATTGTTTGATTGTTAATATTATTTCATATTGTGTCAAGGTTTAGCATCCCAGAACCCTTTGATCACATGTCACGCCGGTTTACCCTGCCACGGTAATGACAGAATGAAAACGATAAAACGCTGATCTTGTCTAATTCTTTGTTGCAGGTGTCAAAAGACGACCGCAGCGACATCGAGTCCAGCTCGGACGAAGACGACAACCCTCCTCCTTCGGCCAATCAGAAGCACCACAGCAGCACTACCAACGGCACCAAAAGCCACGGTACCAACGGCTACCTGACGGGGGCGCTGTATCCCGATGAACACTGACCTGTGGAGAGCGCTGCACTGGAGCCATGCTACAGACACCTTCCATTATTTGTGTGAAAGAGTGAGTGAGGGAGGCGTGGAGAGCATTGCCTGTCTGGAATGTTGGGGTGAAAAAGTTAAGGAGCCCTCTTAAAAATCAGAGTTTAGAGAGCAACGAAATACAATTTATTGAATGATAGAAAAAACTCAAATGAAACATGCTTGCGTTACACATTAGGAGAAAAACGGCTACAATGAATATTTGTATTATTATTATTATTATTATTTTTTTTCAAATATAAAAAAAAAATCAAAAAATCTAAACAAATTTAAAGGCGCAATGGACGATTTTTCGGCGATTTGAGAACGCAGGCGGAAGTGCGCATGTGCACTCCCCCGTGTGGACTGATACAACACACACGTGCGTTTGTTTATTAGCGCAACGCATCACTCGTCTCCCGTAGATTTCTGTCCACTTCTGCGTCAGCTCGAACAGTCTTTCTCCGTCTTCATTTTGCCCCGTACACTGAGGGAACTATATTATGATAGATCCATGCGCTTAGACACGCGGAAACGTGGGGACGAGCCTGACGCGGCTGCAGGTGAGCGATAGGTGCGTTTTATGATTGATACGTGGCAGGACAAATGATTTATCCACGCCACGAGGAAATATGATAAAAAATTTGCTGAAAAAAATCGTCCATACCACCTTTAAATCTAAACTAGTGTTGTCATAGTACTTAAATGTTTATTTTGATGACAAGGAAAAGGCTCAATACTCTGATAAACTGATTTCTAAACTACAATGACAATAGACAAAACTATTTTCATATTTTCATTTGGTCTTGTACTAGTTCTGACAGAGCTTTTAGAACATTCAGAACTGATCAAAAGACGTTTTTTTATACATATGTTTAGTATCTGACTTTTTAGACAACACTAATCTAAACTAGTCAAAACCAATTAAGTTACATTTTCTGAAGTGGCAAAACCCAACTACAGCATTATTTATTGAGGCCGCACCAGTTCCAAACCAGAAATGAGTTGTTGTCAAAGGGAACATGGAAATAGAATTCCGGAATATTTACCTCAAAATCAGCAGCAGTATATTTCTTACCAAAAGGGGAAAAGATGGGCATTGTTAAAATGCAGTAGGCTAAAGATTCACGTCTATTACAAAAGATCATTTTAGTGTCTCATTGATGCAAACACAGCATTTCAAGTGGTTTAGGTACACGGACTAGACATATTTTGCACAACTCAGTCGATTTATACAATGAGTTTCAGTCTGTGGTAAAATACTAAGGCCTGTGCGCTCTGTCATACACAGCTCTGACCCTGAAGAACACTAACATGCACGTGGATTTCACACACTTAATGAGCTTCTTCACTGTGTGTAACATCGCCACAAGACGACACATGACATCACATGGAGCTTGTCCCAAACAGGGGCGTGTCCAGATTTAAAAAACTGGGGTAAACTAAGGGTGGCACCGGGGCTGGTCATGTCTTTAGGCATAAAGCTATATTTATATTCTGTAAATAAATACATTCAGACTGCCACAGATTTAGCATATTTATGTCCATTCCTTCATATTGGATTCAATTTGGTGATTTTTCTTTCTTTATTATTAATTTATTCCCATCAGATTCCAGCTGGTTTATGCCCCTGGTCCCACCTCTGATCCCAAACCTGTATGAAGTCACAAAAAGCAATCGGTAAAATTTCTACACCAGATTAAATGTGAATTGTTTGTTTGGTTGTTTTTACCTTTATTTAACCATATTAAAATTTACTGAGATTAAACATTAACAATCGCTTGGACTGAATGAGCAAAAGGCTTCTCCTACTCTGAATAGAATCGTTTTGGCTGAACATCATCTCTTACCTAGTGTCTGATATGAAAGAAACCACAAAACTATTCTACTACAAACAAGATGAACATTCTTAATCCCTCTAAATAGGTTTGTGTTTGGTGTAGAATTGTAATAAAACAGGTCTTTCTTCAACATTCAGTGGCTCAAACATCTGCTTTGTACCAGTCTCTGCAGCTGTGGAGACACTTCTGATTAATTAATAATAAAATGGCTGTTATCAAATATTTTTAATCTAGTCCGAACCGCTGTGGGGCTCAGTATTGCCCAATTATCACTGCCTGTCTCGCTGAAGCATAAATTCTTAAAAGACTAAACTTCAAATTTTAAGTAGGAAACCTTAACTTTTCCACCCCAATGTATGTCACCATTTTAAATATTTTCCGTTGTCATTTCTTCATATTTATTGGTATGTGCATCTCACTCAGATTAGCCACTTCCTGGTGTTAGCAACTGGCATGCTACTTACCGCTACATACTGTTGACGGGTACGATTTCTTATGTTTGTGTCTCTTATTATGTTATTTATTTTTTATAATAATCTATTTGCCAATGGTAGTCCCAACAGCTATTTTGACGCCAGTGTTACATGATCTTTTAATCACAGCCACATTTTTGAGTATTTACAAAGGTCTGGTCAGTGCTGGGCCTTGCATTGACCGCCACACCACCCAAAGATAAGAATGGTTAATGTAAGATTTTTTGATTCCGTATCACGCTCGTGTGAGATGTGAAAACAGTATTACAAGTTTGGATCACTTTGGCTAGATGCTGTATTCCCTTTTCTGAGCATTTTGTTAAGTATTCTTGTACATTTCTGGTATGAGCATTTCATTAAAAACGTCATTTGTTATTATGATGCAAGAGTCGTTTGGATTATTTCATAAAACGTCACAAACATGCATTTTTATGTACTTACTTACCTACTACGACAAGTTATAATCTTACATATAGTGCAATGATCAATATCACTCTAGCTTTTTGTCGGTTTTATCAAAATTGTCTGAAATTCAAATATGTTGAATTTGTTTTTTGTGAGGACTGATTCTACATACCTATGATATTTAAGGGGTTATTATATGTTACGCTGACTTTCTTTAGCTTTGAATTGTGTTCTCGTCATCGAAAACATGTGAGTTGAGTTTTGTTTCATTCATGCACATTTAATAATCCTGGAAACAAGAAATCAATCTTCCTGTACATATTTAAAGTCCAGACCATACAGCTTAGACTTAACACTGATCATGCCAACTTTTGTGTCACTTTCATTCATTATTTGCAGCTTTCTTATGGAAATACCAATGTCAAGGTTACCCAAGAATAGTTTTTAAATATTTGTTTAAAAAAAAAAAAAAAAAAAAGCAGCATTATACAGGACCTTTAGTGTTGGTGGCCTACTTTCCACTCTCATGACTGCAATACATGCGTTCGCGGTGACGTCATACAGCCGGGACTTCGCCATAGCGGCCATTTTAAAAGGGGCACGCGATATATAAAAAACAACACTACTGCATCCTTTTCTACGACATAATGAGCTACGAATACTTTGATTCTTTAGACGATAACGGCAAACTAAGGTACACGACAAAGCTCTCATTTCTTGGTCAGTCAACAGAGCAATGCCCTAACAGAACACAGGTTTTTGGCATTTTGGCCTCATATTTCCTAAATTTCGTGTGTAGCAGACGTGCTGTTGTGCCCCTTTCAAAATGGCGGACTCGGTTGCCACTGCACAAGTTCCTGGATGTGCGAACGCATGTATTGTTGTGAAAGAATCTTAAATCCTAAATTAAGATTACATATCAATTACATGACACATTTTAAAGTTGTCTCTTTAGCAGCAGATTCCACGCCTGCCTCTGTCTCTTTGTGCAGTAACTTCAGGCTTGTTTAGTAGGCGCGATTGTTAGCATTAGCATCTCCTTCCAGTGACAAATGTGGAACTGGTTAAAAAAAAAAAAAAACTCTCCTTTTCAAGTCAGGTTCTTATTATTCACCTCCCACTGTTCCTTTAATGTTGAAAAATGTCTCCGCCCTTCGCCTTTGTGTGATGTATAATGCATGATCTCACAGTTTGGGTGAAAGGAAGGCGTGCATAGAATCAAAAGTGAGCGAGGTGTTTTTCTAATTATTAATGTGTTTAGTGTGATAGTTATGACACTAAACACATTAGCATATGTTGTAAATATGTATCCTGGTTTTACATCAGTCAACTAACAATTTGTGAAGGAAAGTTAAACAAAATAAAAGTGGAAAATTACAGGAAGTATAGTGTTCAGTTCTAATGATGTCATCAAAAAGTGACATTTCATCAAAAAACAGGATTTACACAGAATGGACAACTTTCTATGACAGTTTAAACAATCATTTTAACAAAATAAAGCTATTTGGGCCTTTGTTTACAATATGGTTATTAGGTAACTAGGTAGTTTTTTAGGAAAATTGTGACCTGTCTTTGTGCACTTTAAAGGTATTGTTCAGTTTCATGATCAATATTCTTGTCAATATGAACTTATTTTGGCTGGAATATTGTTTAAATTTTTTCATTTATGTTTTAGCTATTTAAACTAACAAAGTTTCAACAATATATGACATTTTCCCACCGGAGGGCATCAAGACAAACTACACAGAGTACTGTACCTAAAATATTGACATCATATTAAGTACTTTAAAATTTCCTTTTGAATTGGTCCATAATAATAATATATGAACAATTTTCCAGACAGCCACTAAATTCCAGCAATATTCAATTAGCAATTAACATTTTTTTTATTATTGTTTTATTTATTTATCGTACCACAAGTTGCACCTTTGACCAACATATCACCATTTGAAGTGTAATTTATGACTCGCTCACGCCCAGTCAGTCCCACTCCGGTTGTCGTTTAACTTTGTGTGTACACTACATACAAGATAGGGGCTTGTTTTTAATACGCTGTAAAACAATGAGACTAGAAGTACTTTAATCTTTGTGAAGTGGGCATTGGAATTTTCCTTTGCTCCACTCCCTCGCCTCACCAAACGTGCAGGTAGTTTGCGCATGAGCGGCTTCTACCTGGAGGGCCCGAGCCGTTGTGTGTGCAAAGTTCAAAGTCCGAAATCCACAAACAGTCTCAAGATGAAGGACCCAATCAGCACCTGCATGGTAAGTTTTTCCTTCTCAAAAACACACACAGACATGAGGGCACTGCACATTTGAAACATGCATTGGAGGATGAAAGAGCACACACCTTCCAGCCAGGTAGATTACACATGAGGATTATATTCATGGATTCAAAATTGCGAATAACCAGAATCTTTGCGTTTCAGTACAACCAGCTGTACCAAGATGTCAAACGGTTTTCAAAGACGGGGGAGTATTTCAGCAAAGAACTAATGGCAGTTTTTCATCAGAGGTGAGTTGTGTTATTATGAACGTGATTAGAATTGCATGTTCAATCATTTTTGCTTCAATAGTTTCAAAATCTACATAAATTTGTATGTTTTTAAAAAAAATGGATTTATCTACAAGAAAGGTTATGGTTTGACTTCTGCTTCCTGGTTGTGCAAACCTCAAACTAACCTATGATCAAATGAAACCGCACGTTATAGCTCGTGAAAATGTTTTATTTGCGTATACATAATAGATTTATAGTGTAGTATAGTATGGTAACCACTGGCTTTAACTTCACATTCATTCAGTGGTCACAAAAGATCCTGTTATTCTGTACAAACATTTAAAAACATATATTTTAACGATATACCATGCTGTTACTGTTTCTTTGTAAATACGTATATTCAAAACTTTTTGAGTTGAATTGTAATGTTAGAGGGGAATGACGTTAAGGCAGACTATGCTATACTTTATATTTTATTTTCCTTATCTGGAGAAAGAACAGGGTGTTCTCTGACTTCAGGGTTGGTAGATCAATCATCGTCACTTCCCTTCCAGACTGTTCTGCCATTGTGTCCTTGGGCAAGACACGTTGCATTATCTTTTCTGTTTTTGGAGGTCTTCTGTGAAATTTGGTTTATTATTGATGTGTGGCAGGTTTAGCTTAAATTTACACACCAGATTGAAGCCAGTTTGAATCTCAATGTACATACTTCGGTTGGTGTGTCCTTGGGCAAGACACTTCAGACACATTGCCTGTTGTTGTTGTTGTTGTTGTTGTTGTTGTTGTTGTTGTAGTTGTAGTTGTTGTTGTTGTTGTTGTTATTGCTGTCTAGTTGCTAAACAATGGCATCCAGATTAGCACAATTATCGTCTAGTGCTACTAGCTTCTTATGCTAAGAGCTTTAAGTACTTATGAGTTGGATTACTCATCAAACTACTATGCAGTTAAGATAAATGTGTTTAAAATTTTACAAAAAATTATAACAATTTGATCCTAGAATAGCATTTTTTTTCTAGGTTTATAATTGTACTTCCTGGTTGTATTTGATGATGTCACGGAACAAAATTATCCAGCAACCACTGGGCCAAAACCATCTATATGTAAAGAAAAAAAATATTTGGCAAATAAGAATATATGAGAGCACCTTTATTTTGTTGAATTAATGTTTAGAGGGTCTAAAAAGGTTTGTGTAAACTATGCATAAACTTTGGATGGAATTTCCCCCCACAAACGGCCACTTGATTGGTGTAAAATTATCAATTTTATTTACAACTGGTACAAATACACCAAATCACAATTAGACAATCAAAAAAACATCATACTCACTTTTATTATGAGCTCAACACCTAAAGTTAGATTCAAACTGCAACTGAAACGTAGTGTTTAATTTTCCATGTTTTTCTAATTCCAGGTCCGAACTAGAGCTAACATACGCTAAAGGCCTTCAGAAGCTAGCTGGAAAACTCATAAGAGCATCCAAAGAAATGACCAACAAGTAAGTCCTTCAGTAACAGTGAAACGTGTTTGTTAGCCTGTTAGGCGACATCAGCATTAACCTTTCTGTGTGGCTCCCGCTCAGTTCCACCTACAGCGCGTGGTGTCATGTGTCCGACGAAATGTACTCAAGAGCGGACGCCCACAGGTACACAACAATCCACAACAACACAACCACACACGAAATACACCCATTAAAAAGGAACAGAGGAAAAACTGGAGGAAAAAATATTGTTTTCAATGATTAACTAACATCAGATTCAAATGCTAATGTTTTCATTGAAGTCTTTAAGAAAATATTTATGGTATATATTGAATTTCCAAGCCAGAAATGTAAATATCTTAACTTCTCCATTGAAAAAGATTGAATAGTTTTTCATTTTATATGTAGATAAAATGAAATATAATAATAATATATATATATATATAGTATATATAGTAAACTTGAAAATCTGGATTTTGCCTTCATCCAAAATACAAAGTGCCTTTCATAGTCTCTTAAAATGTCTCTTCTTTCAAAATCTCTTTTTAAAAAAAAAAAAACTTATGTAAAATATATTCGTAAATTAAACCAGGTTCTGATATCACTCACATGTATCTGAGTACTTTTCATTTGCCATTTGCTTTGATTTTTCATATTTAGTGATATTCTGCTCTTTATCCCAGTTTCTCTATTCAAATTGCATCACGTTTCACTTCACTTTTACCTCCAATCCAAAATATAGAGATGGGCTGTAGTTATTATCAGTATATAAGACTTATGTTATAATGAAATAACGCATCATTCTAGAATATCTTCACAGATATTAAGTCATTTATAACCCGTACATGACTTATCAACATGTTACAAAAAGGCTCCAGTCGGCAGTCTATAACAAACTTTGACATTTATAAGCCATTTTCCACAATAAAACTAAAAAACTAAAATAAAACTGTAATTCGCAAACAAAACATTTGGGGGGCCCAGAGGGATATGGGGCCCCCTACATATGCACACTCTGCCAATAGATAGAAACAGCCCTGAATACAAAAACAATACCAAATACAATAAAGATAAGATAAGATAAGATATTCCTTTATTGTCCCACATGGGGAAATTTCATTGGTGCAACGCAGGTAGATACAGAGGTAGATACAGAAGAACAGATCACTTATAGGAAGTCTGAAAAACACTTTCAGTAGAAGATCTCCTATAAATAAAAACTCCCATAGACAAATAAATAAATACCATTGCATGTGATCCCGACAGTAATTGCACATGAATATGTGTCACGACAGCACATAGATTGCACATGAATTTCACAGTAATTGCACATACGACAGAATTGCACATCAGTATTAGGTTAGGTCAGTATTGCGCCGGGATAACGTGACGATCTCCGGGTAAGACGACTGTTCTCCGCAGTTTCATGAGTTCCTCCTTTGTGGAAACGCAGTACGGCGCCGGCCGGGGGGCGGGGCCGGAGCCGGGGGGCGGGGCCGGAGCCGGGGGGCGGGGCCGGAGCCGGGGGGCGGGGCCGGAGCCGGGGGGCGGGGCCGGAGCCGGGGGGCGGGGCCGGGGGACTCAGAGCCAAGACACATCGCAACGACACGACGAAAACACTCAATCCAGCCGAATAAAGTCAAAACAAGTTAATTTAAAGCGATTCCAGTGCGTGTCCCGATCGTTCGTGAAGTTCCTCTTTCATATGTTTCATTGTTATAAAGTGAGTTGGAGGTCATTGATAAGTAAATTGTCGATTGTGCTAATTTTGTTGTGTAAATTTGTCAGGTCGTTGGGCAATGCCTTTCAACAAGAGGCCACAGTGGAATTAAAGCAGGTCCTGGATGAGCACAACAAGAGAAAAAGACCTGTAAGATTTGATTTTTCATTTGTATATAGTTAATACTTGTGAGTCGAATGTTTAGTACTTGAACTGAAGCACATTTCTTGTTCCTTGTAGCTCGATAGTGCCATTGAGAGAAGCGGGAAGGCAGTTACCACAAACTGGACCGAGCAACTAAAGGTAAAATATCCTTGAAGCCAAATGCGTCTGTGAAATTATGAATGGGACAATTACCATAGCACAACAGCTTCAAACTAAATATTCCATCTTTTAAATGGTGAAACTTCCTCAAAATGTTGCCTATGACAGGAAGCTGACAGATGAATAGTTAGTTCAAGAGGATTTATGTGCATTAATCAAGCGTTTTATAACAATCTTGTGCACTTGATTGAATTTTCTACACAAATTACGCCGTACAATGTTTTAATATAAATTGTTTAGAGCAGCCGAGGTGTTGAGGGCTTGTTGATTGATCAGTGCTTCCTGGAGCGGGCGGGGTTTGATAGAATATATCTGTTTTTCAGCATTCAACAACTCAAACAAATGCAAAGTGTTAGTTTTTCTTGATGTGGGAGTTTTCTAACGTAGTAAAAGATTCAAGGACCAGTCAATTTTGTATAATATGGTCCCATTAAAGCCCACACAATGAGTTGTCTAAAATGTGTAGTTAATGTCCCTTGTATTACTATTTGGAGAGTGTCATTTTCTGCTGTAACATTTTTCCAGCTCAAAAAGAAACTAGTGGGACTGACCCGAGAGCACGAAGCCTTGTTCAACTTTGTAGGGAACAATAAACAGATTAGCACAGAGAAAGAGAAACAGAAGGTAAGCCTGACACTTGTGACTCGCCGCTGCCGCTTAAATGTGACGGCACGTTCATTTATCTGAGAATTGCTTGTTTGTTTCAGATGCTCAACAGGCTCACCAAGTCGGCCGAGCTCCAGGCGCGAGTGGACGAGGAGTATTTCAACCTTAACTTGGAGGGCCACGAGATGAGGCTCAAGTGGGAGAACACGCTCAAGGCTTGTTATCAGGTGCAGTTCACAGAGTTTATTTCAGAAGCAAATATTTAGATCACAGGTGGACATTTTAACTGATCGAATGACATTGTTATCATGTGAAGTAGTGAAATACAAAGTAAACGTGTTGGACAATCTGTGCCGTGATTTCTATTTCTATTTTTATTATTTTAAAGGTTTTTTATTTATTTTTTGCTTAATCTCTGTGTCATGTTTTATTTTATATTATTTTTTTGTTCTGTTTTTAAAAAAATAAGAAAAAACGCACTGTGCTTAAATATATTTTTAGGTGACTGTACTTTACTTAAGTACATTTTACAGTGGATACTTTTACTTCACCACATCAGAGAGCATGTTTTTATACTTTCTAATCCACTAAACATTTTTGACTGGACTGAATATACTTTCCGCATGGTTTGAGAGGTTTTATTCTGGCACGTTCAAGGTTTTGAGTTCAAAGTAAAAATATACACATAAAAAGTCTATAAACAATTGGAAAATGATTGACTACAAAATCAGGACAATTCTTTATCCTAATCACCACATTTCACTCTTAATAGTTTTCAAAAATCTGCACAAAACATTTTACAATTTTAAAAAGTAAAATTTTATACATTCAGTCGATTTTGTGCTACTTTCAGTATTTTTTTTATTTTATTTTTTGCTCCTGTATCTGTACTCTTTAAGTAACAACTTTTTCTTCCACCACTGCATAAGGTAAACAATTTTTTAAAAAGAAAATTGATAAATGTATTTACTAATAGTGATTCATCAGATCCACAGTTCTTTTGTTTCATTTTTGACAATATTTTTGATGATCTTTATGAAAGTTGTACATGTTACACAGCAAATATGGCCAATAACGTCATTTTTGTTGTTATTGCCGTTCTTCAATCCAAGCACTATAAACTGTAATAACTGAGTATCACAGTCTCATAGCCTAACTCTTCCTGTACAAAGTTTTATGTTAAAGATGCAACTAGTGATCATTTTGCTAATCGATTAGTCCAGCGATTCTTCTGCCGATTAATCGATTAGTCGTTTAGAATGCAAAAGTCGCTTGATTAAAAGATTTTTACTCAATTTGACACAGTCGAAGCTGAACTGAAGCCGTTTGAGGATCCCGGCGGTGTATATTTATGTTTTCATCAAATATACTAAATTCACACATTTCCAGCATCATTTTTGTAGCGGTTGTGTCTCAATTTGAGTCATAGAATTTCTTTAAAGCATCTACGCACAGACCAGTTAATGATTTTCTGATGACTAAATTTAAATGATATAAACAATCGGTTAGTTACGATTAATCAATTAACTTGTTCCAGTCCTAGCGTATGTTGTTAGATATTAGGTATTTTGTCTTTAACATTGTGAAATTAGATAGAGGTCAGGATCAAACGAAGAGCGACAATGATTGGCAGAATCGTCCATATTTTTGGGCAACAGTTCAACATCTTCATGACGACAGAATCTCAAGCTGTATCAAAGTGTCCGTATAAACTGTGAGAGGCTCCACTCCTACAGATCATCCAGGAGATGGAGAAACAGCGAATGGAAGTGCTAGGTGAGGCTCTGAGCAGATACAACCTCCACATGTCCAGCTTCGGCCAGGCTCTGAAACACGTAGGACGCCATCTTGATTCCTCTCGCACACATCATTGTCTAGTGGGAGTGAACACGTGTATTTATTGACCAAAGGTGTGTTGTGTGCAGGGTCAGAAGCAGATCGAGCAGACGGTGCAGAGGGTGGACGTGGACAGAGACATAGACACGCTGCTGGCTGATCACCGTCTCCCTCCTGAGGACAACAAGGCCGAGTTTCTCATGGTCGACTATTTTGTAAGATTATTGTGTGACTTAAACACTCACTGCAGATTCATGTTGATGATTCTACTTTCTCTGGGGCGGCAGGATAGGCAGTCGGGAATGGTCAATATTGTAGCGATCCAATCAAACATTTTTCCTCAAAGAAACAAGTCAAGTGCAGTACTTTTTACACCACTACATATTTTAACTGGACTAATAAGTCAACTTTTTTTGTGATGATTTTAGACCTGCTGCGTCATGTAGACATCTTGCCTCCATTTTTTAGTTTCACTAAAATTGGCTATACAGATCAAAATTACCTGGAAAATTGCTTCTGATGACCAACAATCAGACACTTTTCTATCAAGACTACAATGGACAAAAACACAGTTCTCAAAAAAAAAAAATGTCTCTTAGCGTAACATTTTAAAGGTGAACTTCAATATTTTTTGTTTTTTAACGAATATGGTATTTTTACTTGAGTATTCTTATTTGTTTTTTGCTCCTATATCTGTACTTTTATATAAGACGGCTTTACCAGTGTTTCCATAGAGGACTACAGCACTACCTATTTTATATATATATATATATATATATATATATATATATATATATATATATATATATATATATATATATATATATATATATATATATATATATATATATATATATATATATATATATATATATATATATATATATATATATATATATATGTTTTTATTGGGTCACTTAGAATGTTTTGCATGTAGACTGTAGACAAGTAAATGAATAAGCAATGAGAAATAAAAAACAAACCAAAAAACACAATGAACCAGAATAAGAGAGAACAATAGACAAAAATCACAACCTGCAGACATACATTGAAAAATAAAAGGCGCAAACAAACCAAACGCACTATTTCGTCCGCAGTCTTTCAAATTTGTCCCTTTTCAAATCAAGTCTGAATGTGGTTGTTTTTTTTCCTTTTGCAAATGTCCAATATAATGTCCAGTCCCTGATCGTCAGTGCAATTTGTGTCATTTTTTTTATTAGACTTTTTCGCCGCTGCCAAAAGAATGTTCCAGAGGTAACTTTATTGTGTCCATGGCAGGCGTTTAGAGGCCCAAGTGCACAGTTCTGAAATCCAGTGGGATGGCGATGTCAAATATAGTCTGCAAGACCTTATTGATCTCAGTCCAGTCATTCTGAGCAACAGGACAGTTCCAAAACATGTGACAGTGGTTTGCCTCCTGCTGCCACTGATGAGGTGGAATTACACGTGTTATGAAAAGACGTGATACACTTTTTGAGCAGAATTCTCTCAGAACGTTTACTTTCCCACTCTTCATCAGTCAAAACAAAGTTACCTTCTTTTTCCCATTTATTTTTCATTTATTTGGTTGAATGATTGTTTAGATTATTGAAGTATTTATATCATTTAGATATTATTCCTCTTGAAAGTTCAAAATATAGACTATCTTTGAAAAAAAGAGATTTGCGAGGGGATTTTAAACTTTATTCCTCACACTTACCACACATAAATCTATATATTGAAACTCCCCGTGAGCTACGTTTACTTAAATTTTTTTAAACTTTTATTATTATGATTGAGCCACCGTGTTCAAGTAACTGTCCTGGTGCATTAGCAAAGTCTGCAACGTTAAGTAGAAATGTCACGATTGTCCTGGCTAAAATGTACTGTCGGGGACACATTTTCCATCATCATTTTAATAACAAAACCGAATATTGATTCGTTCTCTTGTTTCGTCGGACAGGAAGAGGACAGCAAGTCACTGATGGGTAAAGAGCGGAGAAGAGAGGCGCTCCAAGTCAAACTGCAGCGGCTCCACGACACCATCACCAAGACGGAGAAAGACATTGAAGGTAAGTCCATTTACACTTAACACAGTCATATTGAATAAAGTCATGTCGGCCATTTTGTCTTGATAATATTGTTCTGACAGGTTTAAAACGGCTGATGAAAATGTACTCTGAAAACCCGTCTTTTTCCAATGAGCGCAACATCGAGGAGACGGAGCAGCAGCTGGATGAGGTCAGGTTATTTTGTGCGCTAAATTCTTTATCTTTCATTGCTTATCTATTTTTTTTTTTTTTTTTTACAGACAACACTAAAACTGGACCTGTTGGAGGCCTCTCATTACAAACTGTCTCTGGCGCTGTCAGTCGCAGAGGGAAGGCCAAAGTCTCAGCATCGATTCAGTGAGAGCATCTCCAAATGGAAAGATAAGGTGAGACAAATCGCTGGTGCCACTCCCGGGATTTAGATTTGCACCAAGTTCCAAGTGAAGAAAAATATGTGGTATTATGAGACGTGCAGGTGAATGAGTTACAACACAGTACACGTGTTAGGCATTAGTATTATTAGAACATTTTAATTCTAGAATAATTAACACTAGGCAATATATTCCAAATTGTTTTTATTATTATTATTATTACATGTTTCTTATCCACTGGCTTTTAATAGTTTTAAATATATTTGTTAGCATGTTGCAAATACAATCCATGTCAATCAATGATTACTACCTAGTGCTAGTGCTAAGAATCTGGCATCTGAGTCTGGCTGAAGAAAACTTGCATTTATCACCATTGGTTTGACCCACAGAAATCTGCAGATTCGATCACAAACCAGAACAAGAGCATCTGACCCAGAGGAGTGTATTTACTGACATGGCACACTGTCACTGTCATGATGTATATTGGTTGTGAATGGTTGTGTATTTTTACTCTTCTGAGCGACAGCTACAACCTGAATTTCCCTTCTGGGACAAATAAAGTTATCTGATTCAGGCTGACTGTGCTGAATATATCTACATACGTATTTATGACTATGATGCATTCTGTTTCCCGTTATAGGACAGTGAGCACAGCACAGTTCATCTGAGGCGCCCGGTGAAGCTCAGGAGGTCTTCATACCGCTCTCGTCGCTCTCTGAGGGCCTCTATCATTTACAAGGGGCCCCATTCCATCGTCACGCAGCAGTGTGTGAAGCTGAGCAGGTCCACGTCACCTGCTCCAACCCAGGAGACAGGAGCTGCAGAGGAGGACGAGCCGCAGACAGAACAGGAGCACAAACATGGTAACGGGAGCTAGAGCAGAGACTGCAAACATGTGACACTGTGACCAACTCTGTGACCTCAGCACTGTGACCAACACTCTGTGACCTCAGCACTGTGACCAACACTCTGTGACCTCAGCACTTTGACCAACACTCTGTGACCTCAGCACTTTGACCTACACACTTTGACCTGCACACTGTGACCAACACTCTGTGACTTCAGCACTTTGACCTACACACTGACTTCAGCACTTTGACCTACACACTGACCTCAGCACTTTGACCTGCACACTTTGACCTGCACACTGTGACCAACACTCTGTGACTTCAGCACTTTGACCTACACACTGACCTCAGCACTTTGACCTGCACACTGTGACCAACACTCTGTGACTTCAGCACTTTGACCTACACACTGACCTCAGCACTTTGACCTGCA
This sequence comes from Eucyclogobius newberryi, assembly GCF_026437365.1. NCBI lineage: Eukaryota > Metazoa > Chordata > Actinopteri > Gobiiformes > Gobiidae > Eucyclogobius > Eucyclogobius newberryi. The sequence goes on along the minus strand of NW_027315768.1, from coordinate 12,437,858 downwards.
CACTGTGACCAACACTCTGTGACTTCAGCACTTTGACCTACACACTGACCTCAGCACTTTGACCTGCACACTTTGACCTGCACACTGTGACCAACACTCTGTGACTTCAGCACTTTGACCTACACACTGACCTCAGCACTTTGACCTGCACACTGTGACCAACACTCTGTGACTTCAGCACTTTGACCTACACACTGACCTCAGCACTTTGACCTGCACACTGTGACCAACACTCTGTGACTTCAGCACTTTGACCTACACACTGACCTCAGCACTTTGACCTGCACACTTTGACCTGCACACTGTGACCAACACTCTGTGACTTCAGCACTTTGACCTACACACTGACCTCAGCACTTTGACCTGCACACTTTGACCTGCACACTGTGACCAACACTCTGTGACTTCAGCACTTTGACCTACACACTGACCTCAGCACTTTGACCTGCACACTTTGACCTGCACACTTTGACCTGCACACTGACCTCAGCACTTTGACCTGCACACTGTGACCAACACTCTGTGACCTCAGCACTTTGACCCCCAACATTGTGCATGGATTTGCTGCATGTAAATATTGAACCCTCACATATAACATGCTCAGCAGGCGACCCTCCTCTTGGATCATGCAGTATTGGACAATGTAAAGCCATATATGACTTTGCTTCGAAAAAGGAGGATGAACTGTCGTTCAAAGAGGGTCAGTAAAAAGTATTGAATGATTCTCTTGACATTGTCTAACAAAGTGACTGTTTATTGCAGGTGACGTTCTAAACATTTATACAAAGGAGCCGAGCGGCTGGTGGTATGGAGAACTTAAAGGACAAAAAGGACACTTCCCGTCCACATATGTGGTAGAAGTGTCCAAGGAAAAAAGTCTCAAAATGTCCGAGAACATTCGACAAAAATAAACCTCAAAGATCACAAACAATTATTTTTTATTAAAGACACAAAAATGTTACCATGTAAAAAAAACACACACATATAGATATGGGCCTGATAAAAAGTCAGAAGTGGAGTCAGTGAAAATATTTTCATGAATTCCAACTTAAATTCTTAATGTCGAGCCAGAGCAATAAACTCCTTTCTAATGTTTGCGAGGAAAGCTGCCAGGTTATTTGTTTCCTGAAGCCGTTTTTCCAGGTTTGGCAAACAGTCCAGAGCTGGGTCACTGGACACAACTGCAACAGAAAAACACATCACACATCAATCTTTATTTCAGACTCCAGCTCCTTATAAAACCATAGAAAACAAACACACACAATATAATAAAGCATGAGAATCACTGTTATAGCTCAACACAGTAGCACACACGTAGATCAGTTAGTCATTTCTTATTAAGTCATTCCAGTTTGTGGTACCTTGGTAGACCCCCTCTGCGTTGATCCCCATGGTAACGATGTAGGCACTCGATAAATCCGAGCGGTTAATATTCCGGAAAATAAACTGCAGTTTTTCTCCTAAACACACAATTGAAATCAACATTCACACAAATTTGAAGTCACACATTTGTTTTTTCTGTACCTATGTACTGAACAGTCTGTAAAAAGTGTAAATATGAATGCAATGAATGTTTAAATTGGTTAAATGGTTCAACTACAGAATAAATTGTTGATGATGCCAATTGTTTTTGTAAACCTAGATTCAGTTATTAAAGAGTATTTTATAATAAACTGTGTCAAGATCGGGGTGCACGGTGGCGTTCGATTCCCGGACCAGACCAACATCACATGATCTCTCTGGGTGGAGTCTGCATGTTCTCCCCGTGTTACCGTGGGTTCTCCCACCGTCCAAAGACATGCATGTGTTAGGTAAAATTGGTGACTCTAAATTGGCCCTAGTGAATGAATGTGAGCGTGAACTGTCTGTAATGTCTATGTCTCTGTGTTGGTCCTGCGACAAGTTGGCCACTGTCCAGGATGTAACCTGCCTAAGGCCCGAAGTCACTGGGATAGGCTCCAGTCACCCGCGACCCCGAAAGGGAACAAGCGGTAGAAAATGGATGGATGGATGGATGTGTCAAGATCGTTACACTTTTACTGAGACATTATTCAAGTAATTATATTGGGATTAGAGGTGGGAAATATATTGATATTTAGTTAATATTCTCAATGTTGTATTGTCATTGAGATATGCTACAAAAATAACTGATTAAAAATAAAACAGTGATGCTGTAAAGTTTCAATTGAGAGTATAAGGTGATATTTCTGCACTTTTGACATTTCACATTTGTCTGATCATTAAACCTCAAAAAAACATTCATTCAACACATTGCTGTTGGATTGCCATAATATTGTCTGAATATTGTTATAGAGGTACTATACAGCCACAAATGTGTACACTACTAAAATATATTCAGCAAAATTGGATACAAATGCTACAAAAAAGCTAAAAAACAAGACCCCATCAAATTAAAGGTGCACTATGTAACAGAAGGTACCACCACCAGCTTGACTTCCTATGGAATGTTCCACAGTATGGCATTAAACGCTAATTTAAAAAGGCACTGTACCAGATTTTACAGTCTATAAAACGTAAAAGTTCCTTTTAAAATCGTTGCTGCAGGACAAAGTTTGTCCTTAATTTCTCTGGTATTCCGACATCTCAAATTATTGACTGTGATGACTTTGAAGGGCTTTTCACTTTGCTAACATGTTTGTTAACATGCCAATAGCACACTTCTTGTTTTTTGGAGATTTAAAACGCTCTATAATTAGATACGGAACACACTTTGTGGTCTCATTTTGACCCTAATAGCTGCTTTTACACTGTATCTGAACTGTCTGGGGCAAAACCAACTGCTCAATCACATGGAAAAACATCAGGTACAGTCTCTTTAAACACTAAATAAATACAATACAAATAATGCATTATACACATATGAAAAAATAAATTAATTAAATGAATGAATATTCTGTGATATATTATGTAATATATTGTTATATTTACCTTGTGACACTTTTGTGATCTCTTTGCCAACGATGGCACGTATCTCCAGCCCCAGATGCTCCTGGAACATGTAGCGGGCCTTTTGCAGGTTCTTCAGTCTCTTCTTGTTTGTCTTGTTCTGAGTTTCGATCACTGCGACAGAAAATGAACAGTTCAGAGCTACTTCCCGCTCTCGTCCACCTGACGTGACTCCACTGTGACGTACCCTCTCGTCTCTTGGCCTGTTCCTCTTTGAGTTTCTCGATCTTGTGGATGATTTCCTCTTTCATCATCTCCTTCTGCTCGATCTCAGACATCACCTCAGAAATGGCCAGACGTTTGTCCTTCAGAAATTTGCTCGTATGTTCCAAGTCTAAATGAATAAAATATATTCAAATCCAAATATGACTTTCAGGGAAATAAACAATAAACAACTTTAATGAAAAGTAACGATCCAACCCTGAGGGAAAGAGATTTACACCTGACAATCTATTTTAATCACTTGACGGATTTCTTTTTTGTAATTACTTTATATTACTTTTGTTCCAGCAAATTCCACTTCAAAGTATTAAATCTGTATGTTGGTACTGTCCCTGCCTCATTCATACCAGTATTTGATTTTTTCCACCAGAATTTGTATTACGTACTATTCTATATTTTCCCGATTGTTTATATTGAACCTTTAAAATTCAAAGTAATTTCCCTCATGTATCAATTGGTGCTGCACATTTTTTTAGGAAAATGAATTGTGATTTTTCAGACATATTTTACAATAAGATTTGCAATTTGAAAGTAGAATCCAGCGTAAACCACTCCAGGAGCATTAATATCCGAGAGAGGAATAAATATAATCTGCTAAACTAATAAAAAAAAAAGAATGACAAAAAGAAACCCACATAAAGGTAATAGAGGACAAGCTAACACGATTAAATAAACATTACATACCTTTTTTGAACGTCTCTATCGTATCAAACGCCATCTTGTCATCGTTGCACTTCTTTATGCACGAATCTGTGGAAAATATGTCACAGCAACATGATAAAGAATATAGGTTTGCTATGATGACTGAAAGAGTCTGCAGCCGTTCTTTACCCTGGGCAGATTTGATAAACTGTTTGTGCGCCTGGAACAGCTCGGTGATCATGTCGCAGATTTTGCCCAGAGTTTTGAGGTGCTGGTTGTGGCTCTCCTCCATGGCTTTAGTGAAGCGCTCACTCGTGCCCGGGTCAGTGATGGACATAATGACGCTCTGTATGGTCACGCATAAAAGTACAAATCTTTAAATGTGTTATTACCATCAACATTCAAAATGTTTCCGTATTCATCTTTGGTCTTCTTATCTCATGGTCATTTGCTTTTTGTATGCTGCCTGGATAACCTTCTGATTTGGGCTGCAATTAACAATTAATTTAGTACTCAACAGGTCAGTTATTCTTCAATTAGTACATAACATCATTTGTACTGTACATTAAGATTGCTTAAAAATACATTATCATCCAAATAAAAGGTTGAAATATGGTCACAGAAGGCTTCTAGATAGAGAATATAAAATACAAATAAAAGTAATGTTCACGAATAAAGTGTATTATTATTGAGGAAAATCAGATTTTTTTTAATTCGGTATTGACATTTTAGCATCTGTCTCTGATATTGTAAATTTTTTTACATGCATTTTATAATAAAGATTTACACGTTTTAACATAACGTATTCGGCAGTAAGCTCAGAAAATGTTTGAAGTTATTAAATGCCACGTCTAGCTGCACAAATGCTAATGTATTGAGTTTCTTCACTAGCTTTGTCCTTCGAGCAGTTTTGTTTACAGTCCTTGTTAGCTTAGCCGTGAGTAGATACGGCTTTTAGCGTGGACTGAATTTACTCAAGACATCACCAATCGAACTTCATCATTCATTTTCTTTAACAAAGCGTAAAAATATTTTATCACTCACAGCGTTAAAACCTCAGAAATGAGGCGTTTTCAGCGAAATAATCCACAAGGAAACGTCTTCTTTTCAAAAATCCGCGGTCTGTTGACTTCCGGTGATTTTGTGGGCGGGGAGTTCAAACCAGAAATGACGTCAAACTGTTTTATTTCATTTTTTATACTATAATTTTAATCTGAATTTGATTCATCCATATGCGTTGAATTAGTATATACAGTTCACATTTTTAATATTGTTTGTTTATTTAATCATTATCATTAATTTACGTATGTTTTATGGCGATGTTTTGTTCCTATATGTTGTCTGTTCTATACAGATCAGTAAAAGAAATACATATTATTTTAATACTCCGTAATCTATAAATTATTAAACTAAATATCTTATGTCAGTACTTATTCTATTACTTCACTTGCTTTGCTGTGCCTCACAAATTATTACATGGAACAAAATAATGATAAAAATTAGAAATTGTATTGTGCTATGTTGCTGCTTGCTGCACAGCACTATACCCGGAAGGCTTATTTCAAACTTAGACATCCGTGATAAAGTACCGGTATATTCTTTTTGCGTGATACCATTATTTGTTGCATCTTTGCGCCATCTTGTGGATATTCTGTGAAAGTTCAACTAACTACAAATAACAGTTTTTCCTCAATCGTTTTGACACCATAAAAAAACGTGGTTAAGTTTCGGGTTAGTTTGATCACTTGATTCAATCATTTATCTGAACAAGGCCTTAGGTGGTCAAATAATTTCTTTGCTCAGTTCACGCAGTTCTTGGGCTCTTTGTCAGAACAGAGCACACAGCACTCATTCAGAAGAAACATTTCATTTAATGTTTTTGATACTACAGGGTTGTTCACACATGGTAAAGGACTTTACAGTATCAACCAGGTCTATGACAGTATATAGGTGATATTTATGGATTTGTTTTTCTGACATCTCTCAATTTTCTTCAGCATAATATAAATAAAATCAAAATGCATACATTTAATTAAATAAGACTTCTAAGCTGCAGTGTCAAATGAATGAATAAGCACATAAAAACACCAGACCAATGTTTGAGTTTTGATTGTAAAATTTGCTTTTGGTGAAAGATGTATGTAGTAAGATATCATGGAAACTAAGCTACATAATATAATGAGTTGATTAAAGTATATATATTTTTTATAGATGCATGTACAATAGGTCAAATCCTCCAGTTACGGTAGTCCTGACCAAGCCAGGCACAATAAAGAACTGGAGCTGTGGGGCAGCAGCCATTAAAGGATAAGTCAAATGTAGAGAATTAATAAAGTACACCTTAAACTTAACTCCAGCAATTATTCAGTGATGACTTAACAAAAATACAATAATGATTTTAGGGCTGCATGGTATTGGAACAAAGTGCAATATGCAATATGGGGTTCAAGTACTGCTGTACCGATGTTATAGCAATATACTCAAAAATATCAGATTTTTATTTATTTTTTTCATTAGTCTTATGTAAGTTATGTATTTGATTGATTTGCCTTTTGGTAAAAGGTAGGCCACTTCTATTATAACTACCATGCATTACCATTCCTTATTTTTACTGTGGACTGTGCAGTGTATAAGCTTAACAAGGGATATAATATGAGGGAAACCTTTCCATTCATCTGTGTTAATCACTGGCCCTCTTTACATACTTTACCTACTACTCACTAGGAGGACTGAGGATGTGCAGATGTGCTGTAGAGACATGTACTTTCATAATGTTTAATGTGACATTGCGGATCATTGATTGTGACATTGCCGTACTTTTTTATTGGCCCTGTGATTATTCCGTCATACTCTGACCTTGTTCTTCACATGAAACACAGTTTGCTACTGTAGCATTAGATCCGAGTTGGGTCCTTCAAAATAAAGTGGCAAACATGTCCCCACACATGTAGTATAAAAATATATACATATATATATGTATATATATATATATATATATATATATATATATATATATATATATATATATATATATATACACTCGCAATACTGACCTAACCATGTGCAATTCTGTCATATGTGCAATTGCTGTTGGAATTCATGTGCAATTCATGTGCAATTACTGTGAAATTCATGTGCAATTCATGTGCAATTACTGTGAAATTCATGTACAATCTATGTGCTGTCGTGACACATATTCATGTGCAATTACTGTCGTGATCACATGCAATGGTATTTATTTATTTATTTGTCTATGGGTGTTTTTATTTATAGGAGATCTTCTACTGAAAGTGTTTTTCAGACTTCCTATAAGTGATCTGTTCTTTTCTTCTGTATCTACCTCTGTATCTACCTGCGTTGCACCAATGAAATTTCCCCATGTGGGACAATAAAGGATCTTATCTTATATATATATATATATATATATATATATATATATATATATATATATATATATATATATATATATATATATATATATATATATATATATATATATATATATATATATTCTTACCCTTAGGGTGAGTGTATAGAAAAATCCTTAACTTTTCAAGTATTAAACAATTACAACCTGGGCAAAACAATGTGCAAGATTAAAATAAAAATGACTAATTATTAATTTAAATAATTGATAAAAACCTGTCTGCCTGTTTTTGTGTCATTGGTGTTATCCGCATTACTGACCAGTATTTTATATGTTTAAAGATAAGATAAGATATTCCTTTATTGTCCACACATGGGGAAATTTATTGTTGCAACGCAGTAGAAACAGAGGAAAAGGACAGATAATTTATAGGAAGTTTAAAAAACACTCTTACTAGAAGAACTCTTATAAACAAAACTCTGTTGAAAAAATATGTGAGAAATGATTTCTCAGGTCAGAAATGATTACGTCAGGAGCATCTTTCTGTGAAACATATTGGTAACTGCCTTTCGATTACTAAGAGCCAAAAAAACTTCAAAACATCCCATTTTACCATGGGTCATCTATGTGTTGTTTCCTGTGGTGCTGTGTGTATGTGACGGCTGTTTCCATGGTAGGTCAAAAACATGATTAATACATCAAATAATTACAAATTATTGTGCATACATGATTTGAAAAAAACATAATTCAAATAGAAAATCAGAAAACATAAATAACATTGTCTCTTTATGGCCTCATGTGAAACAATGTGCCTAGCTGACAGTGGCCCCGGTGATGACCAGTTTGTAGTAGGCCCCCTTCTTGGCCATCAGCGTGTGGTGTGTGCCCTGCTCTATGACAGCTCCCTGGGACATGACTGCGATGATGTCTGCTTTCTGGATGGTGGACAGTCTGTGTGCGATTACGATACACGTCCGCCCTTTTCTCGCCTCGTCTAGAGCAGCCCGCACGGTCTAGAGAAATAGACAGAAAATGGTATAAAAAACAAAATGGAAAAAAATGACACAGGAATTGTGATTTGGGTTTGTGGATATGTTTGTGTACCTGCTCGCTCTCCGTGTCCAGCGCAGAGGTAGCTTCATCCAGCAGGAGGATCTTTGGGTTCCGGACAATGGCTCGGGCAATGGCGATCTTCTGCTTTTGTCCTCTGGAGAGCTGAGAGCCCTGAGCACCAACTTGTGTGTCATATTTCTGCAACAATTAGAGGAGAAAATGTCAAATATAAAAACTAAGGTTTGTTTTTTAGTGTTTAGTTTTGTCCTGGACGAGGGAACATTTAAATATTAAACCAATACAGATTGTATAATACATACAGCTTTAAAAAAATATGTATTTTGATTGTATTACATGTCCAATGCTACAAAACAATCCAAATATACCCATATTAGGAAGTAAGTTTTAAAGCTGTATTTTGTCATAAATGTAATAAATTACCATATTGGCAATATTGACGATGCTAGCTGGCCAACAATATTTATCTATAGTTTTATATTTACTATTCTTCTTTTTTTTTTAGAAAAGGATCTTAAAATTGTTAGAGGCTAAATAATATGTAAAATAATACATTTGAAATTATGCATATCCTCATTTGCTAGTGATTGATAGCACACAATAAACAGTAGTAAAAGTAAGTTCTCATGTTTTTCTACTTATTTGTTTGATCAGATAACATGAGGTAAATATTCATCATAGTTTTAAATCAGTCAAGTGGCAGTTTATGAAGAAAAAGTCCACATATGTTATTAATAAGATAAGAGACATTTCATGAAAAAAACAGGGACAATTTACAGACACCGTTTACATAATAGTTGCTAGGTGACAGGTGGAATGACCTCTATCTACTTTGCGTAATCTGCTGTATAAACCTGAACAAAATAGTCAAGCTGGGAGAAAAAACATCTTAAATATAATCATGTTTACTACAAGGGGCGGACTGGGGGGGAAAGTGGCCCTGGAGTTGAGGCAGATTTCATTACCATTCTGAAAATAGGTGAAATTTTGTAAACTTTGGTGGCTTTTATAGGAGATTTCAGACATCCAGTTGGCCGTGGTTGGATGATCCTACTAGGTTTATAATATCATATAATATCATAAAATATAATATAAAATGGCAGAATGTAGCTGTTGGGGGTATGAAACAATCTCCATGGATTGTAGAAAAAGATTCAGTTGTAGTCATCTGGACACTGTTTTTAGAAAGACATTTCTGTGGATCAAGCAGGGGCGATTCTAGGGAGTGTGGGGGCCCTAGGCAGAAATTCTTAGGGGGCCCTACCGACCAGTGTTCACAAAAAATCTTCAAGGTCTATTCTGTCCTCACTGTGGTGTCACTACCAGGGCTAGACAGATAGCGAACATCCAAAAAAGAGAGTCCAACGACCATGTAGAGAAGACTTGTCTCACTGTCTTTGTCTTTTAAGACGCTTTTCCCCACAACTTGTCTCTTTGACAATTGGAATTTTGTAAAACTGTAACAAACACATGTAAACACATTATTAAAAAAACCTTATAAATGTACCTTCACATCAATTGTACATGAACAGATACATATAAGAGCAATGAAAATAAAGGTCTGAACACATAGCCTCGCTTAAAATGTGACACGGCTACATGCACAGCAGCCAGCAACAACCAACATTCAAAGGAAGTACAGATTAAGCTTAAGTTTGACATAAGTTTATATATGCAAACGTAGAACAACATTATAACACAGAATAACATTCAACTTACGGACAAAGATACCCCAAGGCAGAAAACGGGATGTTTTTGTCAGTAGCTGCACTGCCGGAGCCGGACATGCTCGACTGAATGCATGAGGCCGAAAAACGAAACTTATACCGACAACGTCGACTAGGGGCAGTGTCGACTATCGCGCACACAAAGAAGTTTAGAAATGACGTAATCCTGTGTCAGTATTAAGCACAACCAGAAATAAACCATATTTTAAGCGCACTGGCGGCTTCGCGGGGGCCACCTAGTGGCCTGGGGCCCCAGGCAATTGCCTGGTTTGCCTAATGGGATGCAGCGCCTCTGGGATCAAGTCTGTGAACTCAGATACTTATCTAACTCAGTGTGGGCCCTGCCCAGTGGGCGGGACCTCCTGATGAAGGGTGTTTACAGTTTTATCTGAGACTACTCTTCTTTGTATCTAACAGCCCTGTAATGGGCTATTAACATTCTATTGTAAACTGGCTGTATCTCCCTCATCACTGAGTACCTAATTAGCATCAGAATGCCCTGGGCATTTACTGCTCCATGGCTTTCAAAATACTATTGTATACCACCAGGAGGTTGAACCTTAAGCCTCCATTCCTGTTTAAAGAAGGATTCTCTTTTTTAAACTCCTCTTTCAAACCGCCTTTTTTCCCTGCTCAGAATCTTTTTTCACAGAGGGCCGCATTGTGAAACATACAGAGCAGAGGGCCACAAACAACCTGACAATGTTGAACTTGTTGAAGTGAATCGTTGGAAATTTTAACATAGTTTTGACATAGTTCAATGAGCCTCCACACCTTTAATAAGACTTGGAACATTAGGTTGGCATAACAGCAAAATGCTTGAATGTTTCCAATTTTACAGTAAAAAGATCTACTTTTTGTTGTTTGGACTAACTTAGCAGGAAGCCGGAGGGCCAACAAACATTGGTCTGACATGCCTGCCTTAGGGTAAACCAGTGTCTTAAAGCTTATAAACAAACAAAATGTTCTTGGAAAACACAAAATTCAGTTCATTTTAAACCAAGCAACACACGAGGACAAGATGCTTGCCCCCTGGGCTAAAACAGCCCAAACCGGCCCACTTACCCATCGGCCAACCGGGAAATACCCGTTATCCCCATGTGCCAGTCTGCCCTTGGTTTACTACGTTTTAGAGAAATGTGTAGTCTACCCTGTCGTATGCACCTTAACCTAAAACACCTTTATTCTGCACACACACAGGCTAACTTCTTGAGCATATTTCCCTTTGAACTGACCTCTGGCAGAGTCATGACAAAATCGTGGAGGAAGGCTTTCTTCGAGGCCTCTATGACCTGGTCCAGGCTGATCCTGCAGCTGTTGTCTCCATACTGGATGTTCTCTGCAATGCTGCAGTCAAACAGCACGGGCTCCTGGGACACTATACCTATCTGAGAACGGAGGAAGGGCACGCTGATGCTCTGAGAGGACCGCCCATCTATCAACTGTAAAGAAACACAAATATAGTTCACGTTTTGTTAAAGTAAACCATCATGTAAAGTTGCCATATCACCTAGTCAATGCTTGGTCTAATTAGATCTCAACAGTTTCGGAAAGCTTTTCGATGTACAACTTTGCTTTTTATTTTCTTGTTGTACTGCATGTTTTTAAAGTTCTGTGCTGTTTTTAAAGTTCTGATGTCTCTGTAGCACATTTGTCCACAAACGTAAAGTTTTACCACTACTATTACAGACCCCAACACAGCGTTTTATGATATTACAGATAAACATGCCCCTCATAAAAGGTCAAAGGGTCAAAAATAAGAATAATCCCTGGTTTTGTGGAGACATCGCTGCATTATCTCGAGAGTGTGACAAAGCCTCGGCAGAAGCCAGGGCAACCAAATCAGCAGGAGATTGGCAGCAGTTTTGTCATTAGCTAATTAGTTAAAATGTCAATACTTTCACTGAAGCACAGGGCAAACGGTTAAATCCTTAATGCAAAATTGTATTTTTTGTGAAGCTTTTAACCAGTACTTTTCTCCATCTGTTGCTGTTACCCCCAATACATGAGAATGGACCTGATGATCAAGTATTTTCCCTTAAGCCCTTCAAACAGTATGAAGTATTAAATATGTTGCTGTCTATAGATCCAAAAAAGTCCACTGGAACTAGTTTGCTTTTGTTATCAGCCCCACTAAGATTAAATTCCCGGAAGCCTTATGCTGTCAATCACATGTCCAAATATGAAAAACCAAAAAGGAGTTTTGTTCATAGTTATCTACCGACCTCCTGGTCCCTATTCAGAGTTTTTAACAGAGTTTTCTGACTTTATATCAAACTTAGTGTTAGCCTGGGATAAAATAGTTATAGTTGGAGACTTTAATATCCACGTGAACATGAGTGATGACGCTCTCAGTAATGCCTTCAGCGCCTTGTTAGACAGCATTGGTTTCACTCAGAATGTAAATAAACCGACTCACACTCACAAGAACACTCTGGATCTTGTCCTAACGTATGGAACAGAGATTAGTGACCTCATTGTCCTCCCTCAAAACCCTATATTGTCAGATCATTTCCTAATTACCTTTCAGTTTATTCTTAAAGATCATCCAGTCCCACAAAATAAAGTTATAATGAAAAGGACAATATCTGAAAAATCTATCTCAAAATTCAAAGAAATAATAGAGCCAATATTCAGTGACATGTCATGTGATCCTGCTGAGAACAGCTTTAGTCACAGTTTAAGTGATCAATGTGTCGACTTGACCATGAATTCTCTGAAGTCTGCTCTTGACTGTTCCAGTCAGGGTTCAGAGCCCACCACAGCACTGAAACTGCACTAGTTAAAGTCACAAATGATTTGTTATTAGCCGCTGACGATGGACTGGTCTCAATCCTGGTTCTGTTGGACCTCAGCGCAGCGTTTGACACCATCAACCACAACATTCTACTGCAGAGGTTAGAATGTGATGTAGGTGTTGGAGGAACAGCCCTCAGCTGGTTTAAATCCTATCTATCTGATAGGTTCCAATTTGTTAATGTAAACCAGAGCTCCTCACCAAGCTCTAAAGTAATTTACGGTGTGCCACAGGGTTCGGTACTCGGTCCAATTCTGTTTACTCTTTATATGCTGCCATTAGGCAACATGATCAGAAAGCATGGCATTAACTTCCACTGCTATGCAGATGACACTCAGCTGTATTTATCAATGAAACCTGATCAGAGCGATCAAGTAGACAGACTTAGTGCTTGTGTGAAGGAGATAAAAACCTGGATGACACTAAACTACCTGCTTCTTAACCCTGAAAAAAACGAGGTCATTGTGCTTGGCCCTAAGCATCTACGAGACGCTCTATCTGAGCAGATAGTCACACTGGACAATGTCAGTGTAGCCTCCAGTTCTACTGTAAGAAACCTTGGAGTCTTATTTGACCAGGAGCTCTCATTTAAAGCTCATATAAATCAAGCTTGTAAAACAGCCTATTTCCATTTGCGCAACATCGCCAAAATCAGAAGAATCCTGCCTAAAAGTGATGCCGAAAAACTTATCCATGCATTTGTAACGACTAGATTAGACTACTGTAACTCCCTGCTTGCAGCGTGTCCTAAAAGCTCCATAAAAAGCTTTCAACTGGTTCAAAATGCAGCAGCAAGATTACTAACAGGAACAAAAAGAAGAGAGCACATTACGCCAGTGCTGAAGTCTCTTCACTGGCTCCCCGTCGAGTCTAGAATCAAATTCAAAATTCTACTCTTGACCTACAAAGCCATAAATGACATGGCCCCATCCTACCTCAAAGATGCTATAGAACCATATCATCCAAACAGAGCTCTTCGCTCTCAGAATGCTGGCCTTCTGGTGGTGCCAAGAGTCTCTAAAAGCACAGTAGGAGGTAGAGCGTTTAGCTACCAAGCTCCTGTGTTATGGAATCAGCTCCCGACCCATGTTAAATATGCTGACACAGTCTCTTCATTTAAGTCCAGGCTTAAAACGTTCCTCTTCGAAATCGCTTATGGTCAGAGTAGTTAGGAACAGAAAGATAAACCCACAGCTTCAGCTACGCTGCCCTAGGAGTAACTATGCTGGGGGAAGTATGACAGCTTGAGCACTATCCTCTTCTTCTTCTGACTACTTATGCTATCAAACAATATTTATTTTTTGATTCCACTTGCAAACTGTTCACCGCCTTCTTTTCTTTCTCTCACTCCTGAGGACCTGTGGACCCAGATGCCCCTCCCCTGGTGAAGTGGTCCCTGCCCTGTGTGGACGGTCCCTCATCTGCCTGAAGAGTGGCTCCAGCTCGCCTCAGTCGGTCCCTCATCTGCCTGAAGAGTGGGTCCAGCTCGCCTCCGACGGTCCCTCTTCTGCCTGAAGAGTGGGTCCAGCTCGACTCAGACGGTCCCTCTTCTGCCTGAAGAGTGGGTCCAGCTCGACTCAGACGGTCCCTCTTCTGCCTGAAGAGTGGGTCCAGCTCGACTCAGACGGTCCCTCTTCTGCCTGAAGAGTGGGTCCAGCTCGACTCAGACGGTCCCTCATCTGCCTGAAGAGTGGGTCCAGCTCGACTCAGACGGTCCCTCATCTGCCTGAAGAGTGGGTCCAGCTCGCCTCCGACGGTCCCTCTTCTGCCTGAAGAGTGGGTCCAGCTCGACTCAGACGGTCCCTCTTCTGCCTGAAGAGTGGGTCCAGCTCGACTCAGACGGTCCCTCTTCTGCCTGAAGAGTGGGTCCAGCTCGACTCAGACGGTCCCTCATCTGCCTGAAGAGTGGGTCCAGCTCGACTCAGACGGTCCCTCATCTGCCTGAAGAGTGGGTCCAGCTCGACTCAGACGGTCCCTCATCTGCCTGAAGAGTGGGTCCAGCTCGCCTCAGACGGTCCCTCATCTGCCTGAAGAGTGGGTCCAGCTCGACTCAGACGGTCCCTCATCTGCCTGAAGAGTGGGTCCAGCTCCAGTCTCCTCGTGTCCGTCTGTCCGTCTGTGAGAGTCGGATCTCTCCTTCACTGGAACTCCTCCAGGTTTCTACGCTTTTTTCCCAAAGAGGTTTTTTTGTAGTTTTTCCTGGCCGAGAAGGAGAGTCTAAGGACAGAGGACCCTGGGACATCGTCCCTCGCCACCACAGACATTGTCTGACTTCATCGCCACCACAGACATTGTTGATTCATTTCTCCCTGTGGCCCTCAGAGGCAACTGTTGTTGTGATTTTGGGCCTTACAAAAATAAATTGATTTGATTTGATTTGATTAAATTGTTTAATCTCACAATTAATCCTGGAAGTATGCTTTTGTTCTCCCTTTGCAGAAAGGAGGCCAGAAAAATGATTTTAATCCAATCTTGCAAAACTCTTGGAGAAGCTAATAAGTAACCAAGTGTGTGCTTTTTTAAATATTCACTCATTAATTTTCTACCGCCTTAGGCCCAAAGTCACTGGGATAGTGACTTTGTTTATTCGTAAACATTTGTTTAAGAACAAATATTTGTTTGTTCTTAAACAAATATTACATTTTAAATAGCTGCCAGTCCGGTTTTAGACCAGGGCATAGTACTATCACAGCTGCTACCAAAGTTATAAAGGATATTGCATTGGACAATCATGAAGAATGTGCTGCTGTTTTTGTTGATTTGTCAAAGGCCTTTGATTCAGTGGATCACTGGATTCTCTTGGATTCGTCTGGCTGTTTCTGCTGATGGCTTTCGATCTGAATTTTCTTATTTTAACAAAGGTGTTCCCCAAGGGTCCATCCCTGGACCACTTCTATTTACAATTTACATAAACTCAATTGGTCCACTTGTATGCAGATTATGTGATTCTATGTGCTAAGGCACATTCTAATGCACAAGTGATTCATAAGAGGATTTTTACTCTATTCAATAAAACTGTGTTACTTTAATTCAAAATTGTTAATGAATTCAAGTAAAACTAAATGTATGCTATTCTCTAAAAGGCGCACTGGTGAGTAAATATGATCGAACAAGTATGATCAAATCTCTTTCAAATCTCTAGCTCCCAGAGGCCTGGGAGCTAGAGGGTTCTTCAGTATCTTTGCTGTTCCTAGCATTGCACTTTTCTAGACCGAGATGTCCGACGTCCTTCCTGGAATCAAGCCATTCTTCCAGTTTTGGGGTCACTGCCCCAAGTGCTCTGCTCAGCACCACCGATACCTTCACGCTCCAGGCTTTCTCCAGCTCCTCTCTGAGGCCTTGGTATTTCTCTAGTTTCTCATGTTCCTTATTGCGGATGTTTCCATCCCATGCCACCGCAATGTCCACCACCACAGCTTTCCTCTGACTCTTGTCAACCACCACTATGTCCGGTTGGTTCTCCATTACCATTCTGTCTGTCTGTATCTGGAAGTGTCAGAGGACCTTGGCTCGGTCCTGTTGTACTCTGCACAGATGTTTCTGTACTCTATTTCCAGCCACCTGGTTATGGCTCTCCATGTATGCTGTCCCTGCCAGCATCTTACACCCTGCAGTTATATATATATATATATGCATTCTACAGTAAAACCTCTGATCTGAACCTCATCATTCAGCTTTAAGGTTCAGAAAGAAAGACTTTTTAAATTCAATGATTTTATACCGTATATTTTAATGAATTCAAAGCAAAATATGTTAACAGGGCGGTTTTGTAAATGTAAATATTCATCCCTGTATAAACAAAGGTTACCAGTACTTAATAACTACTGTTGTGTCCTCGGGCAAGATACTTCGCTCACCTTGCCTCCAATGTGGAAGTAGACTGGTGTATGAAGTATGTTTGTGAGTGCAAATATGGGATGAATTGAAATCAGCCCATGACGACAATGTATATTATACTATGTATATTATGTATTAACATTCTCTGTCCCGACTAAATAAACTAACTAACTAATAATTATTATATCACATTTAGCTGTTTGTGTCCCAAAACCATTACTTTTCTATTCAAAAAGTTTAATTTTCTCAAAGTTAGAGACATATATGTTAACATTTAAGACTATTTGAAAAAAAAAAAAAAAAAAAAGTCCTTGTTTGGTCACTATTTCCATAATTGTGCATGATGGTTAAATAGGATGTTTCTTTTTATAATAATCGTAACACAAACTTCAAACGTAACACGAACAAAGATAACCACTCTGCCACTCTACGTTAACATTTGACCCACTAACTTGTATTTGAACATTTCTATACTGACCACTTTGCCTTGATCCGGGTCATAGAAGCGCTGCAGCAGCTGAACACTGGTGCTCTTCCCACAGCCGCTGCTCCCCACAAACGCCAGAGTCTCCCCGGGCTTCACCGCCACCGTCAGCCCATTCAGCACCTGCGTATCCGGCCGGCTCGGATATGTGAACTCACAGTTAACGAACTCTACTTTACCCTTGAAATTATTCTTTAAAAAAAACAAACACAATAAATAAAATCATCAGTCATTATTAATCAATGTATTCAGAATTTATGAAGGGACAAACCCAGATCTGTCCGTCGGGGGAGATTTTGGGCACGCGGTCCAGTAATTTGAAAAGCTGAGCGGCTGCGATCTTGGCTTTGGCGTAACCTGGAGTGAAGGAGGCGGCTTTGCCCAGCGCGGTGCCACTGGTGATAATTACAGCTATCACCCTGGAAGCACAATGATGCACAACAAAATAAAATGAGAAAATGCTGTGGATTTGTTAGAATGGAATCCCTTCTGGTTTACACACACCATTCGGTGGCTAAAATACTGCACAGTGGTCCCTCACTATAACACGCTTCACCAGGCGTGACCTCCTGATAAAGGGTGTTTTTGGTTTCACTTGAAACTAACCTCTTTGTTTACTATCAGTCCATTAAAGGGCTGGCCCGGTGGGCAGGGCCTACTCAGAGTAGGACAAATATCTGAGTTCCCGGTCTTGATTCACAGATTTAGAATGACTCTCGGATGAGAATCCAGATGACAACAACTGAATCTTTTCTACATAAAAAAAGTTTCTTTTCATTAAACAATCAACAAAATGGCAGCGCTGTCCTAAAATCATTTGGAAAATGATATCAAAAATGACTCATGGAAATGTATCAATAGCCCACAATATCGATACTGTTCCACCAACGATATATTGCTTTTTTGGCACACCCTTAATTATTTAGTTAGTAACATATCTAAACATGGAACAAACACCATGGATCTAATACATTATTTGTTTAATTTCACAGAGAAAACTAAATAATATATTCATAGGTGCATATTTCTACAAAATAATCTGGGTCAAAAACATTCATCTCACAAGTAAAGTTTTCCAGCACCAAAAGCATGTCTGATCTCAGCATTGTTTCACCTTCATTTCTAAACGTCTGAAGAAAGTCACACTCCTAAACAAACATGGAGCTGAAGTCTTCAGGCTGCTCTCATGTCTTACATACACCTGTGACTCAGCTCCGATGTGACTCACGGTGAAAGAGATGATAAGACACTTCTCCTCACTGCTCACTCCGTTTGGAACAGCACTCAAAATGAATTTAGTGCATGGGAAAAGAGAGGAGGAAGTGGTTTGGAAAAGGGCCTACATATCTTGCTGGGTTGGGGCAGGGAGAGGACACCCACCTTTTTCTGCTTGGGAACCATGGCCTTGGAGGAGCTGGCTGGGTTTTTTGGGCCGTAGGCTTTATTTGACGGGACAGTGCAGTGTCAAATGGGAATGAGATTGGGGAATGACCGCAAATTGTCAAGTGCTGGCTACAATGCTGCAACCAGCCCCACACAGCAGGCACATGGACCACTTTACCACGAGCGGCACTAGTATCAATATTTTCAATACACTTATTGTTTCCTAGTTGTTAATATATGAAAGATAAAATGACAAACCTGAAAACATAAGTGTATAACAGTCCTTCTGTGTTGACCAGGTAGCCTCCAAACCTGTAGGAGGCAGCATAGGCCATGAAGAGGACACAATTAGAGAAGCCAAAACAGATTCCGTAGATGTGGGCTTTCTTCTTGGCAGATTTAAACAGAGTCTCCAGCCGCTGCTCATAGGCATCCACAAAAGTGCTCTCCTTCGCCAGGCCTGCTATGGTCCTGATGTTGGACAGAGCTTCGCTGGACACCTGCAAACCACACAGACTGAATTTATTTTATGTATTTTTCCCCATGTATTTTTTTTATTTTTCAAAAATACAAATACAAACAAAAAGCAGACACAGAGAGGGAGCACAAAGCAAAACATACTAAATAAAAAAAAACAGTCCCACTTGTACCAGAGATTGGTAAATCTGAACATTTTTATTGTGTTTTGTTTTGTCCATTGTCTAGCTGTCCCTTTGAGCCCAGACCTTAACAGTCGGTTCATACTGTGTCATAATCCATTTCTTCATTATAACCTTTCTTCCTGTTGCCGAAGGTACATTCCAAAGGTATCCATGTATTGTTTTTGTTGCAGAGGTTTTGTGTCTCAGAAACATATTTTTGAAATCAAGTGAGATATTAATGTTGAAAAGTGCTTTATTACTCTTATATATATAATATATTTATTTCAAGTTTTAATGCTATGCGTGTACTGCTACATTTCTCTGAATGTTCCATTCACTTTCATAGAAACGTTCAAGATTGATAAATGTGTAGAACTCAAATCAGAGTGATCAGTCTAGTGTGAGTATAGAGTATATCCAAAATGTTAAAACCTGCAATGAACAAAGAAACTTACTTATTTAAGTTCTAAAAATATGACACTTTCTTCCAAGATGGCTGCCACTGCCTGAGCAGGTCTAACATCTGTCTACGTCAAACAGTAATTTTAAACGAATCTGCCAAAATCTTGGCTGCTACATGCTGCATGGGGCATTTTTAATTACTGAGCACTTTTAATATAATTTTATACTACATTCCTGGTCATCTTGGTCATTTTTTTGAGGTTTTTATAGACTCACAGAAAACACTGCCAACCATGCCTGGAGAAACCTAGTGTCCCTTAGAATCGGACACTGCGAAAAAGGGAAAAATGATCACTCATCTGGAAGAAAAGATCGTTTGACTATCCACCGAACTTAAGAAGAAAGAAGAAATGATATCCAAACTTATGGATGTTGCCACCAGACAGCACACACGGATTGCATCTCTCAACAGCACCCTCATGGACACAGTGATGTGGGACCCGCATGGTTCCCCTCAGCCCTTCTGCTCAACTCCTCGGTCCAGGTTAGCCCGAGATGAGTCAGCAATACAAACAAAGCTGATGCAGACTTGGAGCTCCAATTGTCCCCAGTTTAAGCCTCACTAACTGTTTTTCAGCACTGGCAAATGACTCCCCTGCTCCAGCCACTCTGGTTCAGATGGTTTCCAGTTTGGATTCATCTGTTGATTTCCACAGCAGCTAATCCTCCGTGTACGCCGATGGTTCATTGCACTGTAATCCACCTACGGATCAGTCTCAGCCACTCTTCCCTCCCACGACAGTGATCATCGGTGACTCTATCATCAGACATGCTCGCTGCTTAACGCTATAACACACTGTTTCCCAGGAGCCTGGAGACTTCCTGACCTGCTACAGTCCAGTCCTGGCTTAGCCCAGTTTGTAGGTCCCACTTAAAGTTTATTGACAATTTCAACTTGTTTTGGAATCGTCATTTTCACTACTGAACGCTGACGGAAATATCAACAAGATATTCATGAGCTTTAAGCACGGATCTTTGCTTTAGAATTTGAAAAAGGACTCCAAGATACAATTCCAGTGTCATCCAGTGGTAAGAAGTACACATCTTTTTTTGAATGGTCAAAATTTACCATATAATAGGAAGCTGAAACCCATGATTATGAAAACAGTGGTAAACTTATTTAACACATTCTATTCTATTCTAGTCTAATCCAATAATTTACAGGAAAAGTTTCAAACTGATATGCTTTTTTTCCTACTCACCTGCAGTGTCTGGCCTTAGATGAGAGAATATTGACAGAACTTACTTGGCCTGCTTCCTCCATGGCCACTTTGTCTTCATTTGCAAAGCCAATCAACATTTTGGATTGATAGGCCCCAGAAAATCCGATCAGCGGCAGGAAGCACATGATCACCAGGGCAAGTTTCCAACTGAAGTAAAAGGCGATGATGAAGGAGACACCGATATTGGTGAGAGAGTTCACTATCATGCCGATCTGCGCGCCTGTGGCCTGTGAGACATATTATAGGATAAACTTGTTAATTATGCTTTTCATCCTGGTTTTTGAGTTTGTGTGCAAAATCATGTGACTGGTAGCAAAAGTAACAATTCAATGTAAAAAAGATTTTCTGTGACAAGAGAAAAATTTGTATAAATATTATTGTTTTTAAATCCAATATATGAGAACCGTGAAGATTGTAGCAAGAATGTTCTTCTATTCATTTTATTTGATCTGGCAGATATACATTGTTTTGTTTATTTTATGGTTATGATGGAAAATGTTTGGTCGACAAAAATAGCTAGCCAATAGAGATTGTCACATTCCACTACATAGAATTTTCAGTTAATTTAAAGTTAAACCACTGGAGATTTTTGAGCTGCTAATTCCCTAACTTTTCAAACAAAAATAGCCTTAATCGAAATGTAAAAATCGTTCTGAATGAGTTTTTTATTGCTGCCATCCGGCATCATGTTATGTTTTACCTCACTGTAAAACAAATACTTTTACTTAAAATATTTCGCTCAAACAACTGCTGGGCTGGTAACGTAGCCCTTATTGGGTAATCTGTCCTGAATTATGTGTTATTGGAAGTTTTTTTTTTTTTTCACTACACATTTATGTATGAATGGGCTCCCCATGTCCCCCCATGTCACACGGGAGGAGCTCGGAGTAGAGCTGCTGCTCCTCCGCGTCGAGAGGAGCTGAGGTGGCTCGGGCATCTGTCCCGGATGCCTCCTGGGCGCCTCCCTAGGGAGGTGTTTCGGGCATGTCCCACCGGTAAGAGGCCCCAGGGAAGACCCAGGACACGCTGGAGGGACTATGTCTCTCGGCTGGCCTGGGAACGCCTCGGGATCCCCCCGGAGGAGTTAGAGAAAGTGTCTGGGGAGAAGGAAGTCTGCGAGTCCCTGCTTAGACTGTTGCCCCCCGTGACTCGGCCCTGGATAAGCGGAAGAGGATGGATGGATGGGCTCCCCATGTTTGTTGTGGGATTGCTTTGTTAAACGTTTTTTATTGTCTGATGTTGCTCAAATGAATTGGTTCCGGAGGAAATAAAGTAGTCTGAATCTGAATCTGTTGAAATGCTTACTTTTAGATGGATTGGGCCAAACTCCAGAAATGTAACGTTTTTGATATCCGAGAGTCACCACACAAATTATACTATAACAATATAAAAATATAACAATGTATATAACTTTGGAAGTTGAACTACTCCATTATAACAACTTTCGAAGACACTGAGCATATATAATAAGTGTTTTTCATCCAAAACCTAAAAAACACTTGAATGTATTTAGTGTAAAATTAGTAGTAGATTGTTTTCTTTCCACAAATGCTGTAACTACCTATCTCAACACATGACTGAGAGTTGTGTGGACACCCTCACCCCTTGCACCATGGAGGCATCTGTGGCCAGTCTAGTGGTCAGAGCTCCAGGGCTGTTCATGGGGTCGTCGAACCAGCCCACCTCCTGCCTCAGCATGGCCTGGAAACCCAGTCGTCTCAGCCGACGAGTCAGCAGCTCTCCAGACTTGGCAAACGCAAAATTCTTAAGACATGTCATGGAAACAAATGTGTGAATCTGGAACATGATATAACACCTGTGTGATGATTACTGTTACAAACCTGTAGAAATTGTGCGAAGAAGCTCAAGACTGCCACAATGCAAAACAACACACACACTTCGTTGATCTGCCTTCTCTGTTCAGCCAGGTCTTGTACGGCAAATGTCTATAGATTAAAAATGTTTACAACAGAAAATCCAAAGATGATAGTTGGTGAAATCCAGAGTCTGTACCCCCATGATCTGGCTGAAGAGGACTGCGTAAATGGGGGCTATCGATCCGTTGACAGCAGCTCCCAGAGAACCCAGCACCAGGTAGGGCCACTCGGGCTGGTTGTACTTCAGGATGCGAGCCACAGGGGCCGACTCCAGTGGCTCCTCCCCCTTGGACAACAACATGCAACATTTGAACTTGGGCTGCAAACGACAATGATTTTGCTCATCGATTGGTCTAATCATTATTCTTTCAATCACTTGATTAGTTGTTTGGATTGCAAAACCGTGAATGTGAGATTTTAACTTTATTTGACCCAGATGAAGCTGAAGGTCATTGTGTTGATAACATGATAACAGACAGACAAAACTCTTTTCTTAACAAAAACACTAGATATTCATGTTTCCTGTGTCATTTTGATGTATTTCTTGCTTTGTCTGAGTCATAAAACCTCTTCTCTCAACACCTTACATCATCATTTTTTTGTATCGGCTATTTTTGTACCATTCACAATATTGTCAACATTTTTATATATGGCCCATCTCTAGTTACGTTTATCGATATATCTATTCGTTTTACCTCTGCATTTGGGGTCTCTTTGCTGGAAAACCTTTGAATACTTCCGTATGATACCGCATCCAGGCTATATTCGTTTGACCTGTTGCTCTGTGCTCGAAGTCGGACAGAATCCCTAAAAGGAATTTCCAAGCAAAATATGACATCATTTTTTCTCCTATAACAGCTATATGATCTTTCTTTTGTACTTTACCTTAAGCTGGAGCTCCTTCTCCGCCCATTTTGATAGCAGTCCTCTTCAGAAGATTCAGTGAGTGTTCCTGAAATTACAAATCAATACAGTGTTAATACCAAGGCTTCCTGTGGTCCTCAGAAGATCAGACAGGCCTATAGGGTTTTAACCTTTCACCCCTGCTGAGTGCTTAATAACTAATCCACTCTATAAACATCAATCTACAGAGAGGAAACTAAATAGTAGTAAAATTGCCTATTAGCATAATCCGCCATGTCTGTGTACAAAAGTAAACAGAAAGGCACTAAAGAAAAACGGCTGGGTCACTACTGGTAAAAACATGTATCACTCAAGTGTCCGTATACTTTTGAATGAATGCAATGTTTAGTAGTTATTATCTTAATATCTCAATTAGTTTGACATTAGGCTAGCTGAAAACTGGATGAGGTATGACCTGCCAACACAATCCAGAGCTTTATTAACTAAAAGAGCCAAAAAGCAGGACAAAAGGGACAAAATTATAAACAAAACCAAGACGGAATGGAGCCTCTATCTCTTATGTCTCTGGACTGTCTGAAAAACTACAAAGGATTTTTAAACAGCATGACTGTTTATTTTAAACTGGGCGAAACTTTAAGACGGAGACTGGTTCACAATAAGGACAAGATTCCAACACAAAAATAGAGCAATGTAGTCTATTCTATCCAATGCAGTGAGGAAAGTTGTAAAGAGAGGTACAGAGGTGTGACTAAACAGCCACTTCACAAGAGGCTTTATCAGCACAGAAGACACGCTAATTCAGGACCACAGAGCGTCGTGCATCTGCATCTTGAAGCTACAAACCTTGTTTCTTTTCAAGACAGTGAGGTGAAGGTGAATAAATGGATTGAAATAGGAGTTAAAGAGGCTATTTTTACCCTCTATAAACAGAAATGGACGTTTGAGGTTCAACTACCAGTCGTATACAATAGTGTGTTGAAGCCATGGAGCGGGATCAGCCCTTGCCATTCTGATGCTAATCAGGTACTCAGTGATGAGGGAGCTACAGTCAGCTTCCAATAGGATGTTGCTAGCCCATTACAGGGCCGTTAAGATACAAAGAAGAATAGTTTCGAGTGAAACTGTCAAACAGACAACAGTCAACAGTTCCGTCCAGTGGGCAGGGCTTACTCAAAGTAGGATAAATATCTGAGTTCTCAGACTAGATCCACAGATTGTTTCTAAAAACAGTGTCCGGATAACTACAACTGAATCTTTTTCTACAATGGAACACACCTGGCCGACTTACACAAACTTTACTACCTTTATTTACTTATTTATTTATTTACTTATACTTGCCATTACTTTTGCTGGATGTACTTTGGTTCTGTAGCGTCATCAGTGTAAAGTAGACCCCTTTCTTCTCTAACAGTTCACTGTGAGTGCCCCTCTCCACCGCCTGGCCATGGTCAAAGCCAATGATCACGTCTGCATTTCGAATAGTGGACAGTCTGTGAGCTATGGATATGGTAGTTCTCCCTTGACGTACCTGCAAAGAAAACAAAATCATACTCAAATGTGGGTATTTCATGGAGTTACATTTATTTCTCTTTAAATTTGGTTGAGTAACAGTGATACAGCAGATGATAGATCAATTACTACATTCAAAGTTTTTTTTTTCTTTTT
The DNA here is from genome assembly GCF_026437365.1 of Eucyclogobius newberryi. Taxonomy (NCBI): domain Eukaryota; kingdom Metazoa; phylum Chordata; class Actinopteri; order Gobiiformes; family Gobiidae; genus Eucyclogobius; species Eucyclogobius newberryi. The sequence goes on along the minus strand of NW_027315768.1, from coordinate 12,412,629 downwards.
TTGTTACAAATACCTTTCACATGTACTGATCTTCAGGGGCTATTCTATTTCACAACTACTTTACTGTAACTTACTTTATCGAGCGCCTCTTGTACCACAGCCTCACTCTCATTGTCCAAAGCAGAGGTGGCCATATCGAGCAGTAGAATTTTTGGATTTCTGATGAGAGCTCGGGCGATGGCGATTCTCTGTTTCTGCCCTCCGCTCATCTGCCCACCTCCTTCTCCAACTAACGTGTCAAATTTCTGAAAGACAATACAACAAACCCATGTCTAGTTTAAAAATGAATGTATCAAAAAAAATCTCACAGGATCTCACACCACTGACTCTTAATTGGTTGCCATGGAGGTAATCTGGCAGCGCATTATTCTATGCAGTAAAAGTAACATACTGTTTTCTTCTAGCATTATCACAAACATAATTGTAACTATACTGTTCAAAAGAAAGTACAGGTTTGTATTATACATACTATTTAATGACAAACCTGTGGTAAGTCCATGATAAAATGATATGCATTTGCTTCTTTTGCCGCATGAATAATGTCGTCCATGGAAACACCAGCTCGACCGTAGCGGATATTTTCTGCGATGGTGGTGGAAAACAGCACGGGCTCCTGCTCCACGATACCGATAAGAGAGCGCAGCCACTGGATGTTCAAACTGCGGATGTCGTGCCCATCCAAAGTTACCTACAAATTTAAATACGACAGATTTAGGCCGTGGCTGGAGAGCCGCGGCGCGGTCAAATGGCCGCGTAGTTTCAGGGACCGCGGCATTTCCCTTATAGCTCGTTATAGCCTCATGGCTAACCCTAACCCTAACCCTAACCCTAACCCTAACCCTAACCTTAACCTTAACCCTAACCCTAACCTTAACCTTAACCCTAACCCTAACCCTAACCTTAACCTTAACCCTAACCCTAACCTTAACCTTAACCCTAACCTTAACCTTAACCCTAACCCTAACCTTAACCCTAACCCTAACCCTAACCTTAACCTTAACCTTAACCCTAACCCTAACCTTAACCTTAACCTTAACCCTAACCCTAACCCTAACCTTAACCCTAACCCTAACCCTAACCCTAACCTTAACCCTAACCCTAACCTTAACCCAGCGCGGTCTAAAACGGCGCTAAAACGCGGTCAAATAGCGGCGCAGTTTCAGGAGCCGCGGCGCGCGGCCGGCACAAAAATAAAATGGCTTTTTCGGCCGCGCACCGCGGCTCTGCAGACACTCCCACAGATTTAATGGAGATCAAACGTGGGTGCAGACTTCTGGTTCTGGGTGTAACATTCACACACGTTTTCTTTTTTTAAGGATTTCTTTTAGGAATGTAGGCTTTATTTGACAGGACAGCGCAAATTGGGATGGGACTGGGGAAGGACATACAGCAAATTGCCAGAGGTGAAATCTAACTCGCAACCCGTGTCCTGCACACATGCAGTAGCAGGCAGGTGTACTATCGAGGCGACCACCGAGCGGCACCACACTCATTTCAAATATCACTTGTAAGTGTTAAGTGTTAAAACCGCTGTTAAATGCCATTATTTATATTTACCATTCCTTCATGTGGGTCATAGAATCTTTGGATGAGCTGAATGGTTGTGCTTTTTCCCATTCCACTGGGTCCAACAAAAGCTGTGGTCTCTCCAGCCTTGATTTTCATGTCCAGGTGATTTAATATCTAAAAAAGGTTTGCATATATAATTTAAACATTTGAAAATCATAGAAGCCTTTTGCTAAAATAGAGTAAAAATGTTACCTTCACTTCTGGTCGAGATGGGTAGTAGAATGTAACTTTCCGGAACTCAATTTCCCCTTTAATCTTGTCTAGCTTGTAACCGTCTTCAGAAAAACAGTCAATTTCTGGCTCCTGACAATAGAAAACAACCATTTCTATGATACAATTCATAGGCTTAAATTAAGTAATCACTTTACCCTGTCTATTGTGTCAAAGATAGCCTTGGCAGCTGTTCGACCTGAAACAAATGCTTCAAGACATGAAGAGGCGTTTCCCATGTTCATAGCTCCCAGCATGATACCAAAGAAAACCTATAAAAGATGAAATTGCATAAACATTTATTTTCTAAAAGTTTCAGAGCCTTGTTTTATTTGCCAATATGGAGACCCTTTTAAAATAAGTATAAATTGTTATGGTTAGAGATATTTCTTTCATTAGATAATCACAATAATCATTATAACATACTAATCTTTAGACAATTATATCTGTACAAAATGTGAACACTTTATTCTATATGGTGTCTTAAAGGTGCACTAGGTCATTTTTCTGGTATATTGCATCGCACCTGCTTGTCTCTGTAGAATATTCTACATTATGGCATAAAGCTCATCTCCAAAAAAAAGCAGATGACAGCACCAGGCCAACTTACCAATCAGACCTTTGGTGAGGCAAGCCCACTCAAAAAAAGGAAAACATTTTTTTCAAGAAATGTATAATATGTATAATAATTGATTAAGTCCAAGATATAAAGGTTTTATACCATACTGTGTAACATTTACTGGCAAAGGAAAAAATCTTTGTGAAGAAAAGCAAGTGACTAACCTTTCCCCAGAAAGGTTACATAGTGCACCTTTAACAATATCCAACCAATTTATTTAAGCAAATTAAATACATAAAGAGTTTATGTCGGTGTAATCCCTCTACTACAGGGGTGGGCAATTATTTTCCTCCGAGGGCCATATTTGAATCCAGGCAAGTAGAGGATGGCCGACCTGCAATCATTAGTGTAAAATAAATAAATAATAATATTACTTGGCATGTCAGTAGTTTGCCCACCCCTGCTCTACTACAACTGAATATTTTTCTACATAAAGAGCTTGTTAATTAATGTATTGAATAAACATGGTTGTCTACTTAAATACACTCAATATGACTTAATACACTGTTATTCAGAACAGAACAATGGCAAACATGACACACTGTGTATTTAGGATAATACATTCTAAGCTAACATGTACTCTATATCCCTACCTGAATAAGGGTACCAGGAGACATCTCCTTAGTGTCCAGGACAAGCTTGGAGCCAAACCAAAAGGCCAGAGCATAACAAAAGAAAATGATGCTCCACATATAGCCCTGAAACACTCCGATGATAATGCCCTTTTTCACTCCCCAGGTCTGGGCTTCCTTCAAGTTACGGTCGTATCTGAATACATAATAAAATGCACATTTAATAAAATGTTAATTGTATGGCTAAGAAGTACATACCTCTCAGTTTCTTTCTCCTCTCCACCAAACGCTGCAACAGTTCTGATTGAAGACAGCACCTCATCAGCTACAGCTCCAGCCTTAGCATAGGCCAATAGCTCCCAAACAGTCGTCTTTGATATAGCCTAGAGATAGGATTGTTCAATCAGTACCATTAAGGAGGGTCTAAGTTTGTCTTGCTTTTGATACTACACCTCTGATTCTCTAAAATATGGAAAATGGCTAGTTAGAAGTTCAAAACACAAAGAGCAACACCCTTTATTTAAGACATTCATTTGTATTTGATCTGTGTTGTATTGTATTAAAAGTGTGTTCCACATTGAGTAAGGCAGGGGTGTCAAATTAATTTGGGCCGCGGGCCGAATTTTGACGCTCAGGCTGGGTCGCAGGCCGAACATAACGTAAAACATAAAACTATTAAAAATATAAGAAATGAATAGCTTTATATAGCCTACGCTGTTTTGAAGCAATTACTGGATTGATTAAAAAAACATTACAAAACGTTTGTTCTCATAAACTGAAATGTGTTTAGAAAAACAAGTGTAATTTCACCAATACTGTGCTTCAGTTTATGTGCATTACAACTTCAGAGTTGATCTACACAAAGATAAACATTTGACTTCTCAAGATCTAAAAAACCTTTTAAATGTACTAACTAACATTTCACACGTCTGTGTAGTTATTTGTACACCTGAACTAACACACCACTAAACTTCTGCTCAAAAGAGCTTAAAGTGCACTTCTCCCTCGGCAGCTCACACAGCTGATGTTTGAACTTACCTGTGGGGGAGGGGCGGCCACCGGCGGCATTGTGGGACGCGTAGTTTTAGCGATAAAAACTGTTACGGATGTAATTACGGTTCTATGAATAAATTTTTTAAAAAATATTTATTTACAAAAAAATTTAAATATGAATTTGAAATGTTCGGCGGGCCGGATTAAAACGTCTGGCGGGCCGGATTTGGCCCGCAGGCCTTGTATTTGACACATGTGGGGTAAGGGATAAGAACTGACCCTTGTGGAACTCCTAGCATTTTTATTTTTTTCTTCAGGAATTTGAGCTGAACAATCAGTTTTACTGAATGTAGAGTACTGCATGTAAGTGTAATGAACTATCCAACTGTAACTGAACATTTAATTCAATAATGCAATATGCAGCAGGCAAATATGATACTACTGCTACTACAACTGTTATTACTACTTCTTATGTAATACTGTTACTACTAAAAAAACAAGTACCGTAATCTACCACCGGGAGTTATTTCCTTTTGCTTGGGATATTTGTATTTGTAAACCTTTCTCACCATAGCCATGAGTCCAGTTCCTAAACCAATGAGAGGGCTCACTGCTATCACCACCAAGGTTAGCTTCCAACCTCCGATAAATCCCACCATGAAACCAAAGACGAAAGTCGAAATCCTCTCAATAAAGAATGACGCCTGGTCAGCGATAGCATTGTTGATCTTGTTAATATCACTGGAAATGAGACAGAACAGTTTGTTCCAGGATCATGAGATAAGGGGCTACTACTAAAGCACCACAACTTACTCTGATATTCTTATATTGAGCTCTCCCAGTGAAATACAATCAAACCAGCCGATCTCCATTCTCATTACTTTGCGGAAATATGTCCTGCGGATCATCTGAACTTGCCTGGCCGCTGCTGACACCCAGAAGAGTATCTATAGAAAAAAATTAAGCAGATGTGGATATTGGGCATTTAAAGTTGCACAGTGTAACTTTTCTGTAGGAGAGTATGCCATCTGCTCGTCTCACTTGAGATTTAAAATGTGCAGGTCAAAATGTACATAACATAAACTGTTGAATAATGTTCTTTGGTCTTTAACTGGCAATTTATAAAGTCAAATTGATAAGCTGTTCAATGTGATCGATGACCGCCTCATGTATAAGAACTATTGTTAAGTTTTCAATACAAGGCTCTGAGGATATTAGCGGCTGGTGGCCTTCTCGTTATTAGAATGAGGAACACTTCACTAAAACATAGTGAACATGATTATATAATACATTTCACTAAATACTTTTTAAATGTTTAACCTAATTTTCCCCAGTTTGATATTTTTCATGAAGTTTACAACCAATGTAAACAAATAAACATGTAAATACTCTATTTGCCACAGGTTCTATCCCACACAACTGTGTAATAATTAGAAAAACCTACGCACTAATTACTTTGAAAATCAACTAGTAGTCAATTGTCAATATTATCTGATCGTGCTTTAATGTGCCAGGTGTAAAATTTTGTAGAAAACTTGTCCCTGAAAACATACAGCAGAGAAATGCTAATTGTTGGAGAAATCGTGTGCCCACCATTATCAGTCCTTTCAGAACTATGCATTTGGGCCTCAAAACTCCTGTCATGGACAACATAGATAAATATATTTGTAATATACTCCTGGTGGCAGGGAAATGACTGTGCTGCCGATCAAGGACTGGACCGACATTTTAATTGACATATGGAAAATGAAAAATAAATAAATAATAATAATTGCATTCTGACTTAACTGGAAAATGGACAAATTTGACCTACTTTGTACTAAATCAGACATTCATTTTGGAATTTCTGTGCCGTAAATTTTTAGGTGACCCTGCTCAAAGTAAGAAAAAGTTACTTACTCGAGCAAAAAAGTAGCTACGTAGTAGATGCATTTATTTCCATGCTGTGGAGCATTCGAGGCAACAAAAATTCAAGTGGCATACTTGCTAACTTGAAAGTTACACAATGCACCATTAACAAAGCAAGAGAACTTACCTGAAGATAACTAAGAATCAAAACACCAGCTCCGATTCCTATGTAGAAATATGCAAACTCCGTCATCTGTGCTTCAATGTCCAACCTGTAAATATGAAAAGCTGTGACATAGAAGGCCTTTTATACAATTTAATAGCATAATACTAAACTTTATTGTCCCCTGAGGGAATGTGTCTTGGACATAACATTGAGGACAACAAAGACTCAACAAAAAATATTCTAAATACAAAATTACAATAACAAAAAAATGCATTTGGTGGTAAGGTGTGTTAAGCTTAATATATGTTAAATCATTTAGAGAGTTAGAGTTCAGTAGATAAAAGTACAGATTAGTCCTGATTTAGAGTCAGACAAGCTTTTTGGCTGCACACTTGTGCGTTTACATGCAAACAAAAAAAACGTTTTTAACAACATTCGGTTTTGACATCTTGGACAAGCTCTGTCCTTGTCCAAGTATACATGCAGACGAGAAAGTCAAAATCCTGACAAGAACGTGTCGTCCTCATAACACTAGGTGGCGATATGCGTCGTTTCGGCAGACTAATACGCCCCCCCCATTCCGGTTGACCTTTTGCGTCACATACAAACAACTGTCATGCGCATTTTCGAACAACAGTCGTACAGCTTTGTTCATCTCGTATGTAATGCCCGGCTTCCTTGTGTGGTTTTGTTTCCGGGGTCATACGTCAGCGTGGGTCGTGGGGCATGCGCACAAGCCTTGTCTAGTTTCAGTGCGATTACGCAATCGCAAATCGGAGATTTTGAAGGCCGATTTATATCGGAGTAAGGTGTTTACACGCACGCGAAGATGTCTGATTGTATCGGAATAAAGCAACTATTTGTTTTTTTTGTTTGCATGTAAACGTACTGAGAGAAGACGGTGAAATCCCTCTTCCATCCAAGAGTCATTCTCAATCTGCGGATCGAGTCTGGGAACTCAGATATTTATGCTGCTCTGAGTAGGCCCAATGACCTCACTAGAAGGAGCCGAACATTCTGATGTGATTTGGATGAGGTGACATACCATGTATAAAAGCTCAAGTCAATTTAGCAAAATATACTTAAAAGGTCTGGTTTTAGTCACACTTCCCTTCATTCAATGCATATTTAGCCATGTTAAAATGTTCATCTTGACACATATTAATTCATTTCTAAATAAAGACTTTTTGTTTAAATGCAATTGAACTTACTGTGTCAACATGATTTGTCATTGGAAAGTATGTAATGCTAACCTACCAGCAGCACAAAGAATAGCTAATAATAATAACTAATAATAATAGCTTAATTACTCACCCACAATAAATGGTATTGTTTGCTTCACTTAGGAATATTGTCCCATTTGTCCAATATATGAAGTTGTTACTGCACGTTTTGTTTGGGTTTTTAAGTTCCTGGATCTCGAGTTCATAGGCCACAAATGTGTCGGTCATCATGGCGTAGACCAGCAGCATTAAAGGGAGCGCGGCCCCATTGACCAGGGCACACAGACTCCCGATCACCATCATCGCTTTGTCCTTACAGGTGGCAAACCGGAACTACAAGGAAACATGAAACAATAGGCTTTAGATAACAAAAAATACGATGAAGAAGACAAGAGCTTTTTACACTAAGTATTATATAATATTCAGCGCTCAAGAAAAAATGTCTACTTTCATGTTTATCTTTAGTTAAAGAAGTGCACTACACATAAATACATGCAGTTAACAAATAAACATTTTGTAATTGTTTATGCATTTATAACTGAACATAAAAGCACTAAAAGATCATCACCATACATAAGGAAAATATTCACAGATATTTACATAGAATAAGAAATACACTGGTAAATATTTTGCTCACCAGCTGAAAATATCCAATACTGAGATTGTCCTTTTTGTCTCCATCTCTGTATAGAAATAATATAAAGACTGTTAAAATTTCTATTGTGATTTAAGCCTTTGTTAACCCCCAATTTCAGTAGATTTTATTTTAAAACTAGGTATGCCTACAGTAACAAAACTAAATGTGTTTTTGGTCATTTGGTATAAATGGGACAAATATGCCTAGAAACATGTGCCAAACCTTATTGATTTAGCTACACTAGCTCAGGGGTCATTGACAAAAACAAAATAGTCTGTATGTATGATGTTGTCTTTTCCCAGGTATTTTTTTAATGTTGATCCGAAACGTACATGATGAGCTAAAAATGACCAAATACATTGACTGAATGCCAACATGTTTTTAAATGTACTCTATTGTTTGTAGGTCCCTGTTTATGACAGCTGAAGCTCACCACTCTTCAATGAAATATAGTTGTAGTGTCAGCTTTACCGCCATCCCAGAAAACACAGCACTTACAACATCAATTAAAACTGACTGTAGCCAGGTTATCCAACTCAAATAATAAAAGAGAGAAGAGCAAACAACAAAAGCTTTGGCGGCTCTGGCTCTGGAGCGACATTCTTGGCTTGGTCACAGTCAATTAAAAGAAACACTTACTTGGTGTTGTTGTCTACTGTAAAAGCAACAAAAACACAAGTAGCTGTCAGTGTAATCCATACCATACAGCATTTGTATTCTTATAATAGCACCACAAGCATTCTATAGCAGTAGTAGGGCAGTGCAGACAAACATGACAAATACAGAGTCACTTTTTACCTTTCTTGTTGTCATCTTGTGTACTAGACTCTTTAAAAAGAGTCTTCATGCTGGCAGTTTAGACTCCTTTGTGGCCTGAAAACAATAAGCAACAGTTTACCATTATAAATTGCAAAATGATTCAAATATACAGTATGCACATCTTCAATACCTCAGCTTCTCCTCTCGTGTATTCTCACATGCAAAGAGAATGCAATCTTCTTTTCAGGTAACTTCTGCCTTTTCTATTATCTGCTCCGGCATTAGCCTGATAAGACATGTGTCAGATATTTGACCTAAGGGGGTGGGCCAAATCTTACGACACTGAAGCATGAAGCATTTAGTACGTAGTATTGATGATAAAGAATATTGATAACATAGAGGTCCTTAGCCTAGCCATTAGAGTTGAATGACCTCAAGGACATGAGCGATTCTGTACGGTCATTAGTAATAACTGTAAATACAATAAATGACATGCTTGTAGTTAGCTTTCAAAAAACGTTTTTATTGTTGTATTAATGTATTGTTTATACAATAAATAATTATGTGGCAACTGCAATAGTGTTGTAGTGTAAATGTAGCTTATGGTACACTTTATTGTTCCAAGGAATGTGGGCATATGATAGGGAATTAATAATCCGCAAATAAATAAAACATAACAAATGTATAAAAACAGGAAAGATGGAATAAATTGAGGGTCGTATTTCAAAAGTGCTTTGAAGTCATTAAAATATATAAAATAATTTAATTTAAAAGTCTGAGTTTCATTCCATAAGCATGGAGCAAAGTTCCTAAAAGGCCTTTCCCATAACTCTATGTTGATTCTGTGTGACTCTAAATAAACTTGTCCTGAGATCTGTCCTTAATCTGATGTTCAGCAAATGTGTTAAATAATCAACCAAAACCCCAATGAAAGCTTCTGAATAAACAAACCGCAGCTCTTCTCACATCCAATGATTCCCAACCACATTCCTAACCCTAACCCTTCTACTTTAGAATATCATTGACAGTAATGAGTTCTGCTGAACCTCAGAGCTAAACCTCAGAGCTGAACCTCAGAGCTGAACCTCAGAGCTGAACCTTAGAGCTGAACCTTAGAGCTGAGCCTTAGAGCTGAACCTTCGAGCTGAACCTTAGAGCTGAACCTTAGAGCTGAACCTTAGAGCTGAACCTTCGAGCTGAACCTTAGAGCTGAACCTTAGAGCTGAACCTTAGAGCTGAACCTTAGAGCTGAACCTTCGAGCTGAACCTTAGAGCTGAACCTCAGAGCTGAACCTCAGAGCTGAACCTTAGAGCTGAACCTTAGAGCTGAGCCTTAGAGCTGAACCTTCGAGCTGAACCTTAGAGCTGAACCTTAGAGCTGAACCTTAGAGCTGAACCTTAGAGCTGAACCTTCGAGCTGAACCTTAGAGCTGAACCTCAGAGCTGAACCTTAGAGCTGAACCTTAGAGCTGAGCCTTAGAGCTGAACCTTAGAGCTGAACCTTAGAGCTGAACCTTTGAGCTGAACCTTTGAGCTGGACCTTAGAGCTGAACCTTAGAGCTGAACCTTAGAGCTGAACCTTAGAGCTGAAACTTAGAGCTGAACCTAAGAGCTGAACCTTAAAGCTGAAACTGAGAGCTGAACCTCAGAGCTGAAACTTAGAGCTGAACCTTAGAGCTGAACCTTAGAGCTGAACCTTTGAGCTGGACCTTAGAGCTGATCCTTAGAGCTGAACCTTAGAGCTGAACCTTAGAGCTGAACCTTAGAGCTGAAACTTAGAGCTGAACCTAAGAGCTGAACCTTAAAGCTGAAACTGAGAGCTGAACCTCAGAGCTGAAACTTAGAGCTGAACCTTAGAGCTGAACCTTAGAGCTGAACCTTTGAGCTGGACCTTAGAGCTGATCCTTAGAGCTGAACCTTAGAGCTGAACCTTAGAGCTGAACCTTAGAGCTGAAACTTATAGCTGAACCTCAGAGCTGAACATCAGAGCTGAACCTTAGAGCTGAACCTTAGAGCTGGACCTTAGAGCTGGACATCAGAGCTGAACCTTAGAGCTGAACCTTAGAGCTGGACCTTAGAGCTGAACCTTAGAGCTGGACCTTAGAGCTGAACCTTTGAGCTGAACCTTAGAGCTGGACCTTAGAGCTGAACCTTTGAGCTGAACTTTAGAGCTGAACCTTAGAGCTGAACCTTAGAGCTGGACCTTAGAGCTGAACCTTAGAGCTGACCCTTAGAGCTGAACCTTAGAGCTGGACCTTAGAGCTGAACCTTTGAGCTGAACTTTAGAGCTGAACCTTAGAGCTGAACCTTAGAGCTGAACCTCAGAGCTGACCCTTAGAGCTGAACCTTAGAGCTGGACCTTAGAGCTGAACCTTAGAGCTGAACCTTAGAGCTGAACCTTAGAGCTGAACCTTAGAGCTGGACCTTAGAGCTGAACCTTAGAGCTGAACCTTTGAGCTGAACTTTAGAGCTGAACCTTAGAGCTGAACCTTAGAGCTGAACCTCAGAGCTGAACCTTAGAGCTGAACCTTTGAGCTGAACTTTAGAGCTGAACCTTAGAGCTGAACCTTAGAGCTGAACCTCAGAGCTGACCCTTAGAGCTGAACCTTAGAGCTGAACTTTAGAGCTGAACCTTAGAGCTGAACCTTAGAGCTGACCCTTAGAGCTGAACCTTAGAGCTGAGCCTTAGAGCTGAATGATAAACTGAGTTCAGAGGTTCTAACTCTGTTGCTGTAGAATGCACATATATAATATCAGCATCATCTAGAACCTAGAGAAATGTCGCCTGGATCAATCGTTTTCTATAATTAAGAGGAATGCTCTTTTTATTTCTACAGAAGAAACATTTGTCTTTAAGATGATTTGTCTTGTGCCTGAAGCGTATTCTTCTGTTCACCACCAGGTAATATGATATAACAGGAAGGTTTGAGAATACATAGTACATAGTACATCCCATGTGTGCCACATGGGATGTACTATTTTGTATTGAACAAGGATGTTTGCGGGCGAGTTAACCCAGTTTATTTTGGCACACTTGGACTGAATGTCATCTCTTGTTGATCCAAGAGCTCAGAAGAACATATTTTACTCTGTGGGTGAGTCAATAAGCATTTGACACAGCACTTAAATGCAACAAGTGACTTTGAGTTCATGTTTAGAAATATCCCATTCCAGTTTCCAATTCAATTCAGTTTATTTTTGGTAAAGACGTGATATGGGGAGTTCCATCTGAAATGACAATGGAGGAAGTCAGGGCAAACTTATGAGGAGGAAAGGAAAGAGGGGCTAAATGTCTACAGACAACCCGGGATGGAGGAAGGAGAGACGGTCAGGGTGTTTTCTTGGAGGAGGAAATCTGGCCAAAGAAGGATCTGGGCTTTCTAAGCAATAATGTTTGAGAATATGAATCCGGCCCAGTTCGGTGCTACAAATGTCAGAGGTTTTGTCATAGAGCAAATGTGTGTAAAGGAAAACTGAGATAGATGTGGATTATTCTGAATGTGGTTGAGAGAACCCTCAATGCTGTGACTGTGGAGGGGATCACAGTGTGGCCCATAAGGGTTGTGAGGAGTTAAAACGGCAAAGGGAGATCCAGCAGGAGAAGGTTCAGATGAAAATCACATGCAGAAGCTGCTAAAATGGTCAGTCATTCAAAATGAGGTGGTGAAACAAACCAGGCACACAAGGAAGCCATGGGGCCAAATCAAGAGGTTACGATTAACTTGAAGAGGTCACTTTCATACCTGCAGTAATAAATTCAACAATGGAGGCGAAATCAAAATCGTAGAGAACACAATTTAGAGTCAAGGCAGCAGAATGTAATCTGGGACTGAGGGATCTGACATGGAGGTGAGCAATGATCTGTACTATCAGGCAAGGCAGGAGAGGACACATGGTACACATAATAGTAGTAGTAGTAGTAATGTTTTTTGTATTGCAGTGGAATGCTAGAATTGTGTTGGCCAATGGACAGGAGTTTAAGAAATACATTGATGATTTACCTAGTAAACCGGAGTAAGTGTGTGTTCAGGACACATGGTTGCGATCAAATTTGGATTTTAGAATCAGGAGTATGTGTCTGTTAGATGTGACAGAGTGGCAGGAGCTGGAGGAGGATGTGTGGAGGGATCAGGAGTATGTGTCTGTTAGATGTGACAGAGTGGCAGGAGCTGGAGGAGGATGTGTGGAGGGATCAGGAGTATGTGTCTGTTAGATGTGACAGAGTGGCAGGAGCTGGAGGAGGATGTGTGGAGGGATCAGGAGTATGTGTCTGTTAGATGTGACAGAGTGGCAGGAGCTGGAGGAGGATGTGTGGAGGGATCAGGAGTATGTGTCTGTTAGATGTGACAGAGTGGCAGGAGCTGGAGGAGGATGTGTGGAGGGATCAGGAGTATGTGTCTGTTAGATGTGACAGAGTGGCAGGAGCTGGAGGAGGATGTGTGGAGGGATCAGGAGTATGTGTCTGTTAGATGTGACAGAGTGGCAGGAGCTGGAGGAGGATGTGTGGAGGGATCAGGAGTATGTGTCTGTTAGATGTGACAGAGTGGCAGGAGCTGGAGGAGGATGTGTGGAGGGATCAGGAGTATGTGTCGGTGGAAATTTGGACTAGAGAAGGCGAGTTAGCTGTGCTTCATTTTTATAATCCTTGTAATAAACTGGATCTGAATAAACTGCAGCAGATAGAAGGGATTCATTTTTTACCGCTTTAGGAATTACTTTAATGGAGAGATTATGTTATTATTATTTATTATTATTATTATTATTATTATTATTACTATTAGTTATTATTATATTATATTAACTGTCAGAGGAGAAAGGTTTGTTTAAATGATGGACGTGGGACGAGATGCGCGCACTGGAAATACTTCAGCTTTTAATTTGAGGCTGATTCCTAGAAGCATTACATATTGCAAGTATTTGTGAGTGGAAGGTGATGGGGGATACGACTATGGGCAGTGAGTATTAGTGCAAGGAATTTTAACTCAAGGAGGGTTTGGTGGGAGGTGGATGTTTGATAGGGCTGATTTCAATGTCTAAATGAGACAAGAGATGGGGAAGACATTGAAGCTATTGTGGTAGCGTGGTAGTGCTATTAAAGAAAACCAAAAACCTCTGTTATTCCCTTTTCAGATGCCATTTGATCAACCATATTCAAATTTGTCTTTCTAATCTGCTCTTGTAAAAAATAATCTCTGGTCAAGCCCAACACACAAACACAAAAAATCCAATGCTCCGGAACCTCCCGCCACAAGAACTCTGCTGTTGGACTCATGAACACTTAATAAACACTGTCACTTTAACCATAATTTAATCACTCTTTCTGCACTACATCTGTAAATCTAACTGTAAATGTTGTGTACATTGTAAGTATATTTTTATTTGTATCTTAAAGTAGATTTTAATTATTTTTCTTTTTGATTTTATATAGGTTGTTTTATCATTGTTCATTGTTTGTGAATTCTGTTCATTAGCAATGGCAATAAACCTTTCCTGATTCCGATTCTGAACAACTTCCTTAAAATGTTGACCTGCTTTATAGTAATTCCCCTTATTTGATTATGAATGACTTCAAGCTGTTTTGTTTGTTACCAGATCATTGCTAATGATAAAGAGACCACTAAATTGATATAAAATCATTGAACAGAATGTGCTTCACTACATTTGACCCATTACACTTTGGTCAGGAGTTTATTGTTTTGTGTTGCACCAAATTGTGAAGACTAGTTCCTTTGTTTGTGAATTCTGTTCATTGACAATGGCAATAAACCTTTTCTGATTCTGATTCTGATTCTGAGTCTGAGTCTGAGTCTGAGTACATATGAATGGAAGTATGGGAGAATCCACAGCCCCCAAAACTCACGCCACACTGGGAGAACCTATAAACTTATTTCCGACTCAAAATGGTCCATATAAAACATTTAAAAACTGATAAAAGACAAAACATCAAACAATACAATCCTCTTTTTTAATCCTTATAGACCTAAGCCCCCAGAATCTGACAGTACTCTTCTCGGGTGTTGTTAACAATTTTATAATTTCATTTTTGAATCACTGCATTTAGCGTGGGGGCATTATTATTGAACAAATAACAGACTGGCACTTTCAATAAAATGTAAAATGCATCATTATATGCAACCAGCAGCTCCCTATGTTTACTTTGACTGTAACCCCCTCAAAAGTGGGTGGTATATAGTGGTGTGCGCTCAGATTTGAATGTACGTGCCAGAATATTTCATCATCATCATCGTCACAAAAGTCACTCCTGATAATGTGACCAAGATATCTGACCTTTTCCACAACAAGCTCCTCTCCTAACAGATAAAACACAGTAAACACAGTCCTCACAGCCATAAATAGATTATTCACATATAAAAACATAAGTGAAAAGATCCCACCTTGGTTCAGATGTTACATCTAACATTTTATTGTATTTGCAATGAACAAATAAGGTTAATGGCCGACCGAACACATGTGGTGTTTGGAGTTTGCTCTGTCTTTATGGCTTCTTATTAGTCACAAGAAGTCCATGCAACAAAGACAAATGATAATAACAAAGGACGCGCTGGAGCTGGAAACAAAATAAAACTGTTCCGCGATCCAATGAAGACACACTCTCATCTTATACAATAGGAAGAAAAGAAAAGAAAGTACTTAAAGAAGCACTATGTAACTTTTCTGGTGGAGGGTCTGCACACTGCTGTACCTTAGAGATGCTCCACAGTAAATGTATCCATCTCCCAGGAGACAAGCAGATGCGTGTTCATCAAGATGCTATTTAGCAAGAAAGTGTATGTAATTGAATAAATGCCAGATAGATCAGCTTGATTGTTGCAGTGTGTAATGGTAACATGACATTTAACTTAAAAATATATAATAATATAATATATATATATATATATATATATATATATGTATATATATATATATATATATATATATATATATATATATATATATATGTATATATATGTATGTATGTATGTATGTATGTATGTATGTATATATATAACAATATAACATAACAATGAAGGTCTGTGTTGTGAGTGGATCTCTTTGTGATACGTAAATAATACAAAACTTATATTGTACAATACACACATTGAAGAAATAAGCTCTGTTCGAAGCTACATCATTAAATAGCCAAACACAATAGAAAACCATTATTTTAAGTGCAGCAGAGTTGCAGTTGTAAATAGTGAGTGTTTAAAAGAAATATAGACATAGAAAGAGGAAAATGGGCCGTCTGTATTCTTTTGGAGCTAGACATTAGCTGCCTCAGATGACAAATGACTTGGAAAATGTTAAGACTCACTCACCTTGTCCAAAACTATGTAGAGGGCCTCTGCTTTAAATGAGGAAGTCCATTGAATTCAACCAAAAATAATTGTAACCCACTAAAAAAAAGACTTGAAAGTCAGTGAATTCTGGATTCTTCTCTTGGTGCATTCTTATGTTTATTGTTTATCTCCCAGCTTTACTCCAGCTTAATCCCGCGTGCCCCCTACTGGACTTATAGTGCCCCCTACTGGACTTATAACACATTACACACGGCCCTTGTCAGAGCAGACATCCATAAGAAAGTGCTTAAAAAGGTTTCATTGGTTGGCTGACTTTTTTGTCAACAATGTAGAGGGAAAAATATTTACAATAGCTGTATTTTTCTAATGCACAATGTGGAACCTGATGTATGTGACATGAAATTAAGTTCAGAACAAAACTTTGTGAGACCAAAATGGAAATATTAGTGTATGTGCATTGCGAATTAGATACAATGACCTGAGCTTCAAAGAAATGTTGCCACCTCAGTACAATAGTTTTGTCAGTGAATATACACACCCAAGTATTTTGTTAAGAATCATGGTCTCTTACTGCCAACTTTCACACCCAACATCACTCAAACCTGGACACAAACGCAGAGAAAGTTGAATTGTTCTAAAATAAATGATAAGAACCTAACCTAAACAAAAAACTAAAGCTGCACTACATAACTGAGCAAGTCACCTACTTATGTCCAGTACTAAGTAACAGTAACAGTACTAGGCCTGAATCTGTAATGAGGTACTCCCTGGCCAAGTTACTGGTCAGATCTGTGGAGAGGTGACCCCACTCACAGTAACTATGCATGTTTATCAAGGTTTTTTGAGCAATTAAACCTCCTGTAATGAAATACATGCTACACCGATATGTTTTAGCAATAATATCTCCATGGAGACAAGCAATGCACCTTTTAAGTAAAATGTTAAAAAATAGTGTGTTTGGTATGTAAGAATAAAGTCTAAACACAAGTAACAGCACTCATTAAAACCTGTTTTAATTCATTTTCAAAACCCACAAATGTGCAAATATTCTATATTTCTTGCGGGGATGAAACAGCGCAGTGGAAATACAAAATCAATTCATAATAAATGCACAGTTGAAGCAGATCTATATAATACAATTTCTGTCCTTTAAATTGCCTCAAATAACATGACTAAATCTCTGTGCATTTGTCAAATTTCACAGTACATAAGAATGAACTGAATTTACAGTTCATTCTGACACTCCACGTATGTCACTGGGGGCGGTACTTCAGTAGACCCCTCCCCATCACTTTAACTCTGTTTTGGAGGTCTCTGGTCCTGATGTGGTCTGGTTTTCAGCTGAACTCATGCTGCTCTTGGCACGGTCCAGAGCCTTCTCCATCTCCGTGTAGTAGTCCAGAGCTTTACGCACCGGGTCAATGATGTGGAGCTGCAAAAGAAAGAGCGGGTCAGTCCTTTGTCTCAGTTCTACTCATGACCTGGAGGTTCTG